>NW_026527228.1:0-141126 GCF_022682495.2 Desmodus rotundus | reverse complement strand
ACTCTCCTTCCAATTGGTTGTCTTCTTTTTTCCTGAGACTTTTTAAATTGAATTTATTGGGGTGACATTGGTTAATAAAATTGTACAGGCTTCAGGGGTATAATTCTATAATACACCATCTGTATATTGTATTATGTGTTCACCACCCAAGTCAAATCTCCTTCCATCATTTATCCCCCATTTACCCTCTTCTAGCTTCCCCACTCCCCTTTCCCTCTGGCTCTTACTGAATCTTACATAAGCCATCAAAGTCCCTAAGCCATCAGCCACCACTCTGCCTGAAGATAGTGACTGGGGACTGATACTTTGTGTGCACAAAGCTAACAGTCTCAACAGTTCCGATATAATTTGATTGGGTCTTAATTTCTCTGGGGCCCCATGGGAAACCTGTGATTGTGCAATGTTATAATGCATTCACACTTTCAACACGGTTGCCAGATTTTGCAAATAAAAACACAGGCTACCCAGTCAAATCTGAATTTCTGATAAACGAATATTTTTTCAGTATATGTCAAATGTTGCATATAGTAAACAATTGTTCTTGTTTATTTGAAACTTCAATTTAACTAGGTGTCCTAAATGTTATCTGCCAACCCTGATTAACTGCCACTGAGCCGCATGGTCCGGTTTGGCAGCTGTCCTTAGGTCAATAGGCTGTTCTTATTTGTCTGTCCTTTGGATGCCAAGGTTTGGACTTTGAGATCTCCTTTGAGAGGAAGGCCAAAGCAGTTCCTTGCCCTCATGTCCCCAAGCTGCTGTTTTTCTCTCTTCCTTCATGGGCAGACAGCTCTGTTTTTACTAATACCTCTTGTCCCTATGGCTACTTTTACTGTCCACCACCTTTTTTCGAAACTGTGCTCATTTCCTTTCTATACCATTTTTCTTCCTATGGCAGCCAAGTATAGTGTTTTAAAGCATGGACTTTATCGGCAGACAAATTAGGGCTTGAATCCAGGCTTACCTTTCAGTAGATATGGGACCTTCAGTAAGTTACTAAGTGTCTGAAAGTCTCAGTTCCTCCTTCTGGAAAATACAGGTACCAAAGCGTACTTTATGGGGCTGTTGTGAAGATTAAATGGGGTGATTTGGGCAAACTACACAAAGGTACAATCTTTACTAGATTCTTCTTATCTTTAAGCTTCAGGCCTTGCATGCGGACTTGGCTTCTTGGAAAGTGCTGGATGCCTGGAGTTGCAATTCAGGCTCTGCTGGCATTCCTTCCTGGTGAGCCCTTGTACTGTGTGCTCGGCATGGACATTGTTGCCCAGCAGTTCAGTTCAGTTCAGGAAACAAGTATTAAGTTTCTATCGCGTGCTGAGCACTGTGGCTGGTGCTGGAGATGGAGAGATAAACACGCTAGTTCCGACCCCAAGGAAAGTGTTGGGCGGGGAGATAGATGCGAAGCAGTTCACAATACAATGAAGTAAGTAACTTCGCAGGCAGAGCGCAGAGGAGCTCAGCGCCCTGGGAGGAAGGCAGCAGGAAAGGCCGCAGCTTTGGGACAGCACCACGGCACACCTTCTTGCAAAAGGCCGGGTGGCGGCCCACGCTCACACGCCCGCCGGTTGTTTGCTTCCCGGACGCGCATCAAATAAAGGCCTTTGCCCCGAAAGACTCGGCCTTTCCTTTCGCAAAGCAGTATCCCGGCACCTCCGCCACCGGACACAGGTGGCAGGAGGCGGTGACACGACGGTGACGCCAGCACTGGGGGCCGCCTCTCCTTCGGGACGGAGCCAGAAAACGGCGAGCGGCGGCCGCCACCACGGAGCCGGGAACGGCGTCGCGCGGGCCGCGGCGGAAGCCGGAGCGTTTGGGCGACGGGACCGCGGGAACCCGGAAACGCCCGGGCCGCACCGGGCTGGCGGCGGCGGAGGGAGCGGACGGCGCCGCGCGGCAGGGGACGCGGGGAGCCCGGGGGTCCCGGGGGGCACAGCAGCCCCGGGCGCCCGGCGCAGCGGAGCCGCCGCCGCCCGAGCGCGCAGCCGGCCTCGCGGCCTCGCAGGTGAGCGGCCGGGGAGGCGGACGCACGCGCGGCGGCTGCACGCTTCACCCGCGGGAGCCCGGCAGAGCCCGAGCGCGGCTGGGGCTGGAGCGGAGGGAGTGACACGCTGCGGGCCCCGGGACGACGTGTGGAATGTGCTGGGTGGAGGAGGAAGGGGGCCGGAGGAAAGGGGTGTGTCGGGCGGAGGGAAACTGCGGGGCGCGTCTGGGAGTCCGTGGCGAACGCGGCCGCGCGGCGGGTGGGCGGCCCTGGGCGACCCGCCGTGACCCCCTGGGTGGCTCCATCCGGCAGCCAGGCTCCGCGCTTCAGGCGCCGCGGGACTGCCAGACCTGGTAAGGCTGGTGCGGAGGCCGGGTAGGATCCCCGGCCGGGTGGGATCTCGGTTGAACCGCGCAGCGTGTCTGTGTCGGGGGAGGGAGGATTTTAATTAACATATTTTCTTAAGCAACTGAACGGCGCTCCGGAACGTCGGATCAAATGAATGAAAGAACACTGTTAAATGTAGCAAGGGGCCTTGCTTAGCAAGTCACTTCCAGTTCATTACTCGATAGAAGAAAACTCTTTTATTATGTTCTATTACGTGCAGTATTTAAAAGTGGAACCGGAGTTGTTTGGGGAGTCAACTTCGGTAAAGATGAAATTTGGTAGTTTCTCCCTTGGGGCCCTAACTCACTTTCATGGGGAAGCTCGGGTGGTTTCCTTTTAAGGGAATGACTTCTAAATTTCCATCCCTAATTTTCCTCCCGAGTCTTGGTCCTACTTCTTCGGCATCTCACGTTTAGTCCTTCCATTCCTCATTCCCACCACCTCCAGGCTAAGTCGGCTCATCTCTCTTCTTACCTGCACAGGAGCAACGGTTCCAAACCAGGCTTTCTGCCCTGGGCCTGTCCTCCTCCAGTCTTTCCACCGCCGTGTTGCTTCTTAAAGCCAGAGCTCTGGCTTTCTTTGGTTGCTGTGTCCTCAGGAATGCCCAGTGACTGTTGGCTCCATGATAAATTCGCATTATTCAGGGTGGTACTCAAAGCCCTTCAAAATTGGGAGCTGTCCATGGCTCCAATCAGATTAGTATGTCCCTTTCTTTTTTCTTTTTTTTTTTGTTTGTTTTTTTTTTACATTATCTTATCTTACATAGCCTAATTTTTAGGCAAACTGGAGGAGTTACTTCGAAATGTAATTTCTGACGTGCTCTATGCCCGCTTGCCTTGGTCTTTGCTAACGTCCTCTCTTCCTACAAGGAAGGCCTTCCTTATGGTCCTCGTAGAAATTCTACTACTTCTTTAAGGCCTTAAGTGCCACCTTCTCATGAAGCTTTCTAAGTCTACCATTAGTCCAGAACATTCTTTTTCTCTTGTGTGTTGGGCTTTATAAATCTTACTTGTTAAATTTGCACTGTACTATGGTAATTTGAGCAGTGTATCCCTCCTAGAATGGAGGCTTGTTTAAAGAAGCACTTGTTGTCTTTTAACTTGGTTGAGCGTTTCAGTACTGGAGCACAGCGTTAAGATATATGAGGCTATTAATAAGTAATTGCTCAATTAAATCGTGGGACAATTAAACTCTCACTGCTCCCGGAGGCGAAGATAGCTCCTGTGTTGTGCGTGACCCGACGCAGACTTTTATAACAGTCTCACGTCGGAAAGTGCTGCTCTGTCCCATGCTTTCGGACTTCACTGGGGCCTGGTAATTAATACATGTTTGCGGTAGTGTAGTTGTTCTCCCCCTGTAGTAATTTTCTCTCTACTCTTCTGAGTTCTCAGCTGAGACCCCGATAATAAAAGACAGGCTCGCAAGAGAAAACCAGAAGTTAATAAACATGTATACTTAAGATCAACACGAGTGGGCGCCTAACATTAGATTTCAACCCTCTGAAAAGCTGGCGGATCCTCAGTATTCTCTCACTGTTTTAGAGTCCGGAAACTTGAACTGATACCACCGGGCTAATCTCAAAGTGTCAGCGGGCCACGCCTCCTCTGGAGGCTCTGGGTGGGGTCCATTTCTTTGCTCTTCCAGCCTCGGTGCTGCAGCCTGGAGTGGGTGGCTGCATCGCTGCAGCCCTCAGGTGCAGCACCTTCAATAAGTCTCTGCTCCATGTTCGCAATGCCTTCTCCACTCGCATGTCTGTGTTCTCCTCTTGTGTCTCTTATAAGGACACTTGTGTGGCATAATTAGCTTACTTAGCTAATCCACAATATTCTTCCCATCTCAAGACCCTTAATTTCCTGTGCAAAATCCCCTTTTCCAAATGAGGTAACAGTGTAGGTTTCAGGGATTACAACCTGATATTTGAGGTTGGGGGGCATCATTCAGCCTGCCCACAATCCTTGAGCATACGTATCTTACATCTGGTCCTGTGCTAGGATACAGAGCCCGAAAATACGGAGAATACAGGATCCCGAGACGCTGTGAAGTTGTAAACACAATTTGCTTTTTATTACAGCCAAACACAGGATCAGACTTTGGACTTGGTTTTCGGAAACACTGACTTTGCTAAAGGAGATAAGATGTTTTAGGGCAGTCATAGAAGCTTTCTAATTATTTCCTTAGACCTTGGGCTGTTAATTTGGGCCTCACGTTCACTGTTGCTGTTTTTTTCCCCTCCAGGTTTTCTAGCTGACCTAGAAGCAACCAGTGAACACCATTATATGTTTGTTTCCAATTAAATGTTTGTGGTGGCATCAGCTTGGTCAGTCTTCATGATAGGCAGTAATTTAAGTAGTGTTTCCCTTGGTGGGATGAACCACCAGTGTCTCCTGGATTTGGGGAAGTGTGTTTGAGTTTAAGCAAGTTGACATAATTTAATACAAGGTACCCGTATAGACTCTTTTCTTTTAAACATCACCCCAGGACATACCTGACTTTAGAAAGAGAAACATCTGTCGGTTGCCACCTGTGTATTCCCCAATCAGGGATCAAACCCACAACCTGGGTGCATGCCCTGACCAGGGATTGAACCTGTAACCCAGGTATGTGCCCTGCTGAGGGATTAAACCCACAACCTTTTGGTGTACAGGACAGTGCTCCAACCAACGGAGCCAGCTGGCCAGGTCCAGGCTACTTCCTGAATTATTTGCATAGCATATGTCTTCCATGCGGGAGGGTAAGCTCCAGGAAGAAACATTCTCTTTATCTCCTCCATCCCTGTGTACCCAGTGCTCAGCACAGTGCCTGACCACAGCAAGTACTTGTTAAACATTGATGGCAACTTGTGTGAGCGTGACACCTTTGTTTTACTTCTGCCCCCAGTCTCCTTAGTCTTGGACTTCTACTAAAGGTTAGCGCTTGTGGACCTGCCCGGCTTCTACACTACTGTCTGTTCTTTGTAGGGTACGTGGAATTTCTTTCTGCCTTGGAGTGCATGTGGCAGGAAATGACCGTAGTAGGAAGGAGTCGGGCAGGAGAGCACAGGTGCAGGGGGAGGAGGGGGATCCCGGCCTACAGGGCACCACACGACTGCGGTGATGTCTTCCAATCACCAACTTCATGAAAAGAAAACGTCAATACTGAACAGTTTTTAAGCAAAAAAATAAAGTGTAAGTAAGTTTTATATTGTTGAGGAAATATTTATTTTACCTGAATGTAGCAATGGAAATTCCACAGGCTATGAAAGACCAAGGTAAAAATTAACTTGCACAAAGTTGAGATTATCTTACACAAATAGTCACCTGACACCTGGAGGAAGAAAGGGAAGGAGAAACAATGGAAAGCTGTGTGATTCAGACTGTAACAGGAACCGGAAACGGTACAGGTGTGTCTGCTGTGTTAGCGAGCAGGACTGTACTTTTCTCTGAGCACTGAGGAGTGCAGAGAAGTCAGTGGAAGTCATCATTTCTGTCGTAGAAAGAAACCTGAATATGCCAAGAGTGACTTACCTTTGACCCCTATTTATTTCACTTTTATAAAGAACAAGATTTTTTGATTCTCCATGGGATTATTATGGATTTCAACTACAACATATGCTTACTACTCCTTGAGAATACTACGTCTGCTGCTGAGGTAGTTTGAAGAGAAGGAGGGAAGCCTGCGTGGGGGACCTCACCATCATTCTGCACGTGGGTGCAGGTTGCGGTGTTAAAGACTCGGCATCATGGGAGCTAAGGGACAGAAACTTGCAACAGAGGTCATGGCGGTTCTGTGCGTGTGGTCTTCGTCCATGCGTTTACACCAGCACCTGTTTCTGGCCGGTGTGTGATGCAAACGTACGTTTGCACAGCACTTCATAACTCGTGTGCTCTAGTAGATGGTCATATTGTCCTCAGGGAGAGCATTTCAGGACTGGAGTTTGGAAAATGTAAATGTAGCTCCCTTTAAAAGTGATAAGGTAGAAATGTAGCCTCTCAGAAGGAAAATTAGTGCGCAGAATTTCTTGGGTACTTGGCCATCTTTAAAAATCTATATAAATTTTATTAGCAGTCTAAAACATTGACTGAACACTTAGTTTTTTAGGACTTTTAAGTGGCTGGAGACCTATATCAGCAAAATACAGATGTGACTGTCCATGTAGACTGATGGGCTGGGTGCACAGACCCGAGGGTGAGACTCCCACAGGGCGAGCTCCTGGAAACAAGTCTGCGGCCACACCGATTTTCAGCTCACCTGCGAGGACCTGTGTGTGCTTGCGAGGATGAAGAGAAAGTGCTAGTGCACGGTGTTTTGGAGGTTTCCGAACTCTGTGAGTGCCTCCCTAGTGTGGTTAGTGAGGGCAAAAACCACTCGTTCATCTCCCACTGTCCATCTCCCACTGACCCTGATCGGTTGGGGGCAGGCGGTCGCGTCGAGCGCACCACGGACACGCCGCACAGGGTGCAGAGCGTTGAGCAGCGGACGCCTGTGCGGCGCCCGAACTGGCTGACGAACTGGCTGACGAGCCCGTACAGCAGGTGGCGGCCCGCCAGTGAGAATGAGGGCCCTGGGATTAAATACACACCGAGTGCACTTAAACTGCACCTCCTAATGTGTTGGAAAAACCTTCTTTCTTAAGACTATTCTATAGTTACCAAGAACTTAGAATTCTAGGGAAGCTTACTAATAGTTCTTGCACCAAATGCTAGAGTAAATTCTCATCAAGCTGTTATCCAAGCTCACCAAACCCAAATGAATGAGCTTAGATGGAGTTTTGCTGTACATTTTTCCCTGTAGAGGGGAGAGGGGTTTAAAAATAATAAAACTAACTTTATCAACATCAAACTCATCTAGCCATCCAGAGGGAAAATAGTGACTGGGAAGCGAGTTCAAGATCTCTTAGAGTGACTACAACACCTGCGGGACCTTTAGAAGTCCTGGCAGTGTGGCCGCTTGTAGAATCAGCGGGGTTGTGGAGTACACACATCCAAGGGTCACAATTAGACGTTATTCGTGCAATACAGTAATCATATGCTGATGACTAGATAGTAGTTCGTTATCACATGTTTTTGTATGTATCCACTCAAAGGTGACAATTAAAAAATCCAGACAGAACTTTTAGATGAAGAAATTGAAGTTAGATTAATAGAATTGTGTGTGTGTGTGTGTGAGAGAGAGAGAGAGAGAACTGGAGAAGACTTGATAAATCATAAAATACTAAATTTTACAAAAATAGCTTAAAATATTCATGGTTTATGTGATATTTAGAAGCTACCTGTTGAAAACATTTAAGGAAATTTTAGCATGTTTAAAAACGTTTTATTTTTAAAAGGAAAAGGATCCCAAATGTTGGCGAGTAGCGTGAGAATGGGTAAAGACCCCCTGCACTGGTTTCTCACTTCTCTGTGAGTCTGAAATTCTTCCCAGAGCGTGTCCCTTCCTTGCCTGGGTGCTTTTCGTGGCAGCTCCCGTCAGCTGCTTCCGGCGTCCGCGTCCCCTCGGCTACTGTCTGTTGACTGTCCTTGCTCATTCTCGTGGAGATTCTTCCTGCTCTTTGGTGTGACGCATACACTCATTTTTGGATTGTATCCTGGACACTTGACTCACAGTGAGTGACCTTGGTTTTCACCTAAACCTTCCGTATGAGCAGGCAGCCCCTGGGGAGAGGTGGGTACTGCCTCTTGGCTGACATTCCCCCGGCCTGTGATGGGGCTCTGCCCGCAGTCCCTGGTGTTGGTTCCTGGGGCGGGGCGGGGAGGGCTGCCACCCCTGCTGACATTAGTGTGGGCTGGGGGTGGTCCCGCAGGTTACACACACCCAGTTGGGGAGGGGTCCCTCCTGCAGGACTGTGGTCGCTGGCCCATTCCTTTGGCCAGGGACGTGGGCTTCTTTTGGGGCTTTTCTGTCGTTGATCTGCCCCTGTGGGTGGTTCCCGGCCGTAAACTGCTGTAGGACCCAGGGTGAGACACACATGTGGCAAAAAAATCTCCAGGGTGTTCATTGCTGGGTCATCGCTCAAGATCATGATCGCCAGCCAGTCTGGCCCATTTTCTTCACCTTTCAGAGTTCCTGAGCATTTCCCTTTTGTGTTTGGGCCGAAGCAGGAAGAACGGGCTTGCGTGGTCGTCCCCATCCTGTCTGGGACTGGAGGCTCCTCCGGGCTTTCAGGGTGCTCGCCTCTGTGTTCTCTAATCCGGTTTGTTTGCCCTGCTTGTTTTGTTTTCCAGGCAGATGCAGACAAAACAATGTCTGCCAACCTCAAATACCTTTCCTTGGGGATTCTGGTCTTCCAGACTACCAGTCTGGTTCTCACGATGCGCTACTCCAGGACTTTGAAAGAGGAGGGACCTCGCTATCTCTCTTCCACGGCCGTGGTTGTGGCTGAGCTTTTGAAGATAGTGGCCTGCGTTTTATTAGTCTACAAAGACAACAGTAGGTGTCCAGGTTCTTGTTTTCAAGTCACCGAAACCTGTTTCACTGTGTGCTGTTATTCATCTGTGGCATATTAAGTTGTTAACTACACACGCGAACACTACTACGTTATCCGATGCCCTAGGTTAAGAACAGTTCAATGTTTTTCGTTTTATTAAGACAGTTTGTGTGTAGTAATAAAGGCATTTCGTTCTGACCTGTATCATATTCATGTCTTCCAGTTTCTTATATTTATAGTAATTTGAGAATCAGAGCAAATTCTCTAATTCTGTGATTGTCAGAAATTTCGGAGTCCAAATTTTTTACTAAAGTCAAAAAGCCTTTTATCTGTGGTATTAATTAGTCCAGCAGTTTTTTTTTAAACAGCTCTATCTAATTCAGATACCATATAATTCACTGATTTTATTTTATTTTTTTTAAAGATTTTACTTATTTATTTTTAGAGAGAGGAAAAGAGAGGGAGAAAGAGAGAGAGAGAGAGAAACAGCAATCAGTTGCCTCTTGTACGTGCCCTGACAAGGGACCAAACCCACAACCCAGGCATGTGCCCTGACCAGGAATCAAATCGTCAGCATTTTGCTTTGCAGGGCGATGCTCTACCAAGTGAGCCACGCTAGTCAGGGCTAATTCACTGATTTTTACAGTGTATAATTCAATGATTTTTTTTTAGTATATTGCTTTATTTTTTGAAGTTATATGTATATATACATATACACATGTATAAAACTTGCAGCCTTAACCATTTTTAAATGTACAGATCAGTGGCATTAATTGCACTCACAAAGTTATACACCCATCAGCAATAGTTCTGAAACCTCCATCACCCCAAGCAGCTACTCTGGGACAGGTAAGCAGTAACTCCTATGCTCCCGTAGCCGCCACCTCTTGGAAACCGAAGCTACTTTCTGTTTCTATGAATTGGCTTGTTCTGGATATTTCTGTTTCTCCTTTTATGTCTGACTTATTTCATTCAGCATGTTTCAAGGTTTGTCCGTGTTGTAACGTGTACCAGAACTTTATTCCTCTTTATGACTAAGTACTGCTGCATTGTATGTACATGCGTGTGTGTCTATATATTACGTGCTGTCCATTCGTGTACCGATGGGCACGCGGGTTGTTCCGAGCTTTGGCTCTTGGGAAAAGTGCTGCGATGAACAATGGATGAGGCTGCAGTCGGCGTACAAGGCCCTGTTCAAGTCCCTCCATTTTTCCTGCGCGCACGCTGTGGGGTGCACTTGCACCCCACATGGCCGTAGGCGATGCCGTGTTTGAGAGTCTGAAGCAGCACCGACCGGAGGCAGGGCAACAGCGCCATTTTGCATCCCCACCAGCACTGTGCAGGAATTCCAGTTTTTCCACACCCTCCCCAACGCTCGGTACTTTTTTAAACAGATTGTTTGGGGGTTGGATTTGCATTTCCCTAATGACTAATGATGTTGAGCATCTTCTCATGTGCTTACTAGCCATTTATTTGTACATCGCTAGAGAATGTCTGCTCAAGTCTGCCCACTGTTGAGTTGGGCTGTGTGTAAACTTGGTCTGTTTTTGACACTCTCCTTCTGGCCTGTGGCTGGTGCAGACTGGTCTGGGAGCAGAGCGGAGCAGAGACGGGACTGGTGCCCGGAGCACAGACAGTGCAGGGTAGCCTTGTCGGCAACGGTGCCATTACAGCAACAGAGAGATCATCGAGATGTGTACCGTGCTCTGTCTGCGCACAGAGCGACCACTGCACAGGCGGGGTGGGGACAGCAGCAGGTTCGGGACACCGAGTTCGGAAGCTGTTGCACCAGCCCAGGCGAGAGGGCGGGGCTTGTGGGGTGCCTTTCTGAGTGACAGCTGACAGGACTTACTAGTAGATTAGGTGTGTGAAGGTTAGGGAAGTGGAGGAATCAGGTGTGAGGAATAATTCCTAGATTTTCAGATGGAGTTATTGGGTGAATAGGTATTGCAACGAAGGGTGTATAGAAGATGGATTGGGAGAAATTAAGGCTTCTCTTTGGGTCACTTTGAATTTGAGATGCCCGCCAAGCAGTCACATCAAGGTGTCATAGTAGAATATACGCAGATGGAGCTCGGGGACTACTCAGCTTACATACCGCTGTAAAGTCAGAGGCTGGGTGAGATAACTCGGTCTGTGCTGAGAAGAGAGGCTGAAGGCCACGCTCTGTGGTCTTCCCAGCTTTCACAGGTCAGAGTGAGGAGGAATCATCGAAAGAAGACTGCAGGGGCCACCAGCACGACAGTCAAAGACCACGGCTGCGTAAGAGGAGCACGGAGAAGGTGTGCCTTGGCTGCTCGAGCCGAGGTGAATGGAGGTCGCCACTCACTTAGCATTGTGGGGCCAAAGGCATCCTTGATGTGAGCAGTTGGTATCATGGAGAGATGCAGTAACAAACCAACTTTCAGTGAACCAGCGCACAAATAGAGATGCCGTGCACAAAAGTAAGTTCCAGGGGGTTAAAGACTGACATGTAATGTAAATGGATTAAATCCTCCAGTCAGACGACACCGGGTAGCTGAACGGTCAGGAAAACGAGACACATACATATGCCGACCACAGGAGTCCCACCTCAGATGGAAAGACCCATGCAGGCTGCAAACAAAGGGATGGAAAAGGATATTTCATGCAAGTGGAAAGGAAGAGAAGCTGGGGCAGCAATACTCATGTCAGACAAAGTAGGCTCTAAAACAAAGCCTATAGGAAACAAGGACAGACGTTACGGAACGATAACAGGATCAGTCCAACAAGAAGACACAACCCTTGTGAACATTTATGCACCCAACCCAGCGCCTGAGTGCACTACGTACAGCAAGTAGTGATGGCCAAGGGAAGGGCGCGGCACCAACACAGCCCTCGTACGGGTCTCAGCACCCGGCCGACGCCAGCGGGTTGATCTTCCGGGCAGAAAACCAGCGAGAAAACAGTGGCCTTAAATGGCACGTTGGATCAGATGGGTTTAATTAATGTCTTCAGAGCATTTCACCCCAGAGCAGGAGAACACACCTTGTTTTCGAGCGCACACAGGACACTCCCCAGGATGGACCACCTGTTAGCCCACGGAACAAGTCTCAATGCGTTTAAGAAGGCTGAAATCGTATTAAGTAGGGAGAAAATATTCACTGACGATACATTTGATAAGGGGTCGATATCCAAAATTTACAAAGAACTGATACCACTCCACACCAAGAAAACAAACTATACAATTTAAAAATGCGCAGAGACTCTGAACAAAAACGTCTCCAAAGAGGACATGCAGGTGGCCAACAGACATTTGAGAAGATGCTCAACGCTCACTAATCATCAGAGATGCAAATAAAAAGCTCCATGAGATGTCTCCTCACACCGGTCAGAATGGCCGTCATAAATCAACAAACAAGTGCCGGTGAGGATGTGGAGGAAAGGGAACCCTCGTGCGCTGTTGGTGGGAATGCAGACTGGGGCAGCCACTGTGGAAAACAGTATGGAGTTTCCTCAAAAAACTAAAAATGGAACTGCCTTTCGATCCAGCGATTCCACTTCTGGGAATACATCCAAAGAAACCAGAAACACCATTTGGAAAGAATATCTACTCCCCTGTGTTGTTCGCAGTGCTGTTTACGATAAATAGCCAGGCTGTGGGAGCAGCCCCAGTGCCTGCCAGGAGACGAGGGGGTGACAGAGCTGCCGTATCTGTGCACGGTGGAGCGTTACTCAGCCGTACACGGGAGTTAACGCTCACCGTTTGCACCGCACGGATGGGCCTAGAGGACATTCTATGCTCAGTGAGATAGTCAGAGAAAGACAAACACCATATGATCTCATACGCGGAGTCTGAACAAAATAATTGAGCAAACAACACTGAAACAGCCTCACAGACACAGGAAGCAGGCTGGTGATTGCCGGGGGCAAGTGAGCTGGGGACAGAGCAAAGAGGTGAAGGGATGGAGAAGCACAGGATGGTGGTCACAGAACAGTCACGGGGATGTATAGTACTGCATAGGGAGTATTGTCAGTGACCTGCAGGTACGGTGCCAGGTGGGGACTGGGAATACCAGGGGACACTTCGTAAAGTACGTGATTGTCACACCATGCAACTAGTACAAAGTCATATTGGGTGTAAAAAAAGCCACCCTGGCCCGGTGCCTCGATTGGTTGCCATGTGGTCCTGCTCACTGAACTGTTGCGGCTCCGTCCCTGGGCGGGGCGCGTACAGGAGGCCAAGATCAGCGCTTCTGTCTCACACCGAGGTTCCTCTCTCAAATCAATGACCACGTCCTCCAGTGTGGATTTACAAAGTAAAAAGAGCTAATATACAAGTGTGTGTTACAAAAAAAAAATTGACATTTAAAAACAAAAACTTTATGACCCTGGTACTGTGAATGATTTCAAACAAGATAAGACAAATAAACCAGGGAGGAAAAAATTAGGGTTTTGCACACATTAAAATGGAAGGCGTTTGTGTACGAGGCCCAGTGAGGAGACGAGCCGCAGACTGAGAGACAGGTCCCTACAGATGGGCTGCTACTGGCTGGGTCCCCTGTCATTGGAGGCTGGACGAGCCCCCTGGCAGACTGACCGTGACTACAGTCTTCGCAGTTACAGATGGGCTGGTAACGCCATGGGACACACAAAATAGACGTTTTCGTGATGTTGCTGTGACAAAGGAAGAATCATGTGATAAAGGTTGACAAACTCTCGCTTTGAGCTTTGGTTATCACAAACGCATATTGCATATATGAGTGTAAGTACATCTCTACAGCCAACTTGTATTTCCCAATGAAAGAACATAAGGATAGTGCTCTTAATATGCTACCTTACAACATTTAACATTTGAAAAACTAGCATTATTAAAGGTATAAATTAGACCTAAAGCATCTTAACACGTAGTCCAATTTCCTTTTTTCACAGGTGAGAAGACTGAGGCCTTGAGAGAGGGTATGTAACTCATTCAGAGTTACTTAACGACTGATTTTGCCTATTTCGTGTTTTTTCTAGAATGTAGTCTAAGAGCACTGAATCGAATCCTACATGATGAAATTCTTAATAAACCCATGGAAACACTTAAACTCGCTATCCCATCAGGGATATACACTCTTCAGAATAATTTGCTCTATGTGGCATTGTCAAATCTAGATGCAGCCACCTATCAGGTACTGAAAATACATTTCCAGTAGTCCTGTTAAGCAGCAGACCAACAGTCATGAGTAGCACTAGCTGTTTTCTTTTTCAGGTCACCTATCAGCTGAAAATCCTCACAACGGCCCTGTTTTCTGTGTCCATGCTTAGTAAGAAGCTGGGCGTGTACCAGTGGCTGTCCCTGGTCATCCTGATGACCGGAGTTGCTTTTGTGCAGGTAACTATTCAAGCCGAGTGTGCCTTCCGTCATGTGGGTGTCGGCAGCTTCCTTACTGTGCGTGGGTGTGCGGGTCTCCTGTCCGGTGGAGCAAGTAGCCGCTGGTTTTCACAACTGAGATAGTTTTGGAGGGCTTCGTTTGAGCAAGATACCGCACGGGACTGTAACTGATGCAAAGTCTGACGAGGAATGAGCCATGTGGTGAGGGAAGTGGGGCCCTGCGTGAGAAGCAGAGTTGGTGTTCCCTGGCTGCCTGGGGCCTGGGGGTCGTCCACCTGCCGCCCTTTCTGCCCTGGCCCGTTCTTCCCTGGCTCTTCTCGTATTTTTCTAGTGGTTCCCTGTGGGTTTCCGCCCCAGGGCCCGCACCTCGGCATTCCCTGTAGGTCCCAGGCCCAGCTGTGCCCTGGTTTGCGAAGACACCATCCATTCCGGGGGTCTTTCCTGGCGCGTGCAGGCCCGGGGCTCCTCGGTCCGTGTGGGCAGCTCTGCTTACCCCTGGGAGCCTCAGATCTGTGATCCTGAAACCCTGCGGCCTGGCTTTGCCAGGCTGTTCCCTCAGCCCCACGCACGAAACTCGGCTGGGTTCAGCTCGGTTTTGCCACTCATTTTCCACGGCCGGGGTGCGGTCCAGCCTCCTCCTTCCACTTCCACCTGCACAGCCAGTCGGTCGCCCAGCGCTCCCTGGCACTGCTTCTCAGACTTCCAGGCTCTGTGCCGTCTGTCTCCACATCAGCTCCCAGTGCTCGCCTGCTGGGCTCGCTTGTGACCTTTTGGCTCCTCGCCAATTTCTTTTTACTTCGGTCCGACTTGTCCCCCAACTCAGCCTCTAGGAGTCCCCACTGTGGTCCGTCTCAGAGCAAACCTAGTCCTGCCAACTCCCCCTTCTTCAGAGTCCCCGCCCCCGTCACGTTCCCCAGAGGGTACTGTGAGCACATCCTGAATATTTATCTCAGACGGGTATTAGAAAAATGTAACTGGCATGTGAAACCTAAATTTTCATAGGTGTTACTTAGGATAAGCTGAAGTAGGTATTACATTTTTAAAAATGAGGTATTTTAAATTAAAATATCAAGTAATGAATGGTTCGGGTGGAGCATGGATTTGACAAAGACTCTGACGGTGACCGGCAGGGACCTGGCTTCAGGGACAGCTGAAGCAGCCCTGCGCCCACATGGCTGGCCAGACCGCGCGGCCCCCTACCACTTGGGCTGCTGCGTGCTGGTTCACTCCCTCTTGTTTGGGGCAGGGTTTGAAATTACCATTTGTGACAGGGATGTCACTTCGGGGGCGGGCGATGCTAAGGTCGTCTTTCCAAAGCTCTCCGCCACAGTCCCCGAGAGACTGACACAGTGAGTGACACACTGAGGGGTCGGCGTCAGCTATGCTGTTCCTTCTGTGCAGTGGCCCTCGGATTCCCAAGAGCTGGATTCGAAGGAACTCTCAGCGGGCTCTCAGTTTGTAGGCCTCATGGCGGTTCTCATAGCGTGCTTCTCAAGTGGCTTCGCCGGGGTTTACTTTGAGAAAATCTTAAAAGAGACCAAACAGTCGGTGTGGATAAGAAACATTCAACTGGGTAAGTTTTAAATACTTTCTGATACTTGTTAAAGTGATTATATGTATCACTGTAAAGTTTTCTATATCTCTTTAAATAAATAAGCCTTGCATGAAATGTGCTCTAGATCCAAGTATCTGGCAAGGTTTTGGCTTTTTAAAAATGTTGTATTTTAAACGAATACCGTTTATTCAAGAATGTGGAATTTTAGGTCTTTGACACAAAGCCTGTTCCTGCCCACACCATTTGGAGCCCTAATAGCCTTGTCCCCGGTTGCTATATTTTCCCCAGAGGACGTTGCAAATAACCTACATGTTTCCCCAACTATGAAATGTACTTAATTATAGTACTTTTTATCTGTTACGAGGATTAAATGAGATAATAACATGGAAATTATTTAGGAGAAAATGCCTGTCCTGTAGTAAGCATTGACGTGTCGGCTATTCACATAGACATGCAAGTATCAGAAAAGAAAATATATTCAAGGTTTGTGTTGTGTGAGTTGCCCCAGACTTTCCTGAATTATAACGTAAACATAAAAGCCCGTTGAGGATGGATGATTCTCTGGTATCTCATGGATTTTGTGCTCATTGGTTCAAGCTCATCGCACAGTCTAGTGGTGGGCTGGCTGGGAGTTTTGGAAGGACACGTGAATCAATCATAGTAGCATGAAATTGCAGAGACAGGCATGTATGTGAACACATGAAAACCTCTGCCCAGCAACAGGAAGACAGGAGATGCATTTTTACAGACGTTTGAACATGCCGGCCATGCGTCCTGTGACGTATGTGCTGTTTTCTGTGCTCTTGGACTCGTAATCCCTGTTCGTCTTATGTTCTCATGTCTTTGTCTTACAGTACTAAGTATACTTTTGTTAAATGTATGTAAGTGTCCAAGTAGAAAATTTTATCAGTAGCTAAATTTTGCCCAAACAGAAAAGTGTAAAATTCCTGGGAAGGCCGGTGGACAGACCCCTCCCTGCATCTGACGCCGAACTCTCCTTGCTCAGGTTTCTTTGGGAGCGCGTTTGGCCTGATGGGCGTGTACGTCTACGACGGAGAGTTGGTGTCAAAGGACGGCTTCTTTCAGGGGTATAACCGACTGACCTGGATAGTCGTTGCTCTTCAGGTAAAGCCTTTGAAGTGTTCTGTGTAAGGCTAATGAACTTCATCTTAACCTGGGGCATCAGAGCATCTCCCAAGGTGCTGTCGTGAGGAGGAAGGACCCCGACTGCTCCCGTTGCCTCCGGTCTGTTGGGGGCGGGCTGGTCTCAGGTCTGTACGGGAACCTCCTTTGAAGACTGGGCGTGAGTGTTTCAGGTCAGCCTGATGAAAGTGCCAGTTTAAGCGGCTGAGGGCGAGCATAACTTCTCGTTTTGCTGCCCCGGCCCTCCTGGCGCCGGAAGTCTGTGGTCAGCCCATTCAGGCTCAAGGGGCAGATCAGCCTTCTAAGTGGAACAGGGCACACCTCACGCTGTAGTTTCGTATTGGAGAATTCCTGCAAAATTACCGCGCTTTACCATGCAAAGTCGTTTGAGGGGTGGGTGGTCTCGTGTCCGGTTAGTGCTCGCTGAGCACCCTGGAGGGCACCACGTTGCAGGCACCCACAGCCCTTCCTCTAGCGCAGTGAGGCTGTGGGGAGCGAGTTTCCCGTGGAGGGCGGGTCAAGGTAGTAGTTTCGGAAGCAGGAAGGACACCTCTGTCTTTAGGGGAGAAGGAGCAAGGATAAGTGAACTTGTGAAGTAGAGATAGGATAACCAGGAGAGTTTACGTACGCTGGCTTTTATCTTAACAAAGAGGAAGGCCTCTTTTAAGCAGCGGCTGAAGACAGGAGTGAAGAACCAGGTTTGGTAGGATAGGTAGCGGGGGGGGCCCAGGGGGAGTGAGTAAACAGTTGGACGAGAGCCTGGTGAAGCCGTCCTGGAACTCGGACATCACCCGCGGCGAGCCCCGTGGGCATAAGTTGTGACTCTGCGACAGCTCCATTGCTGGGTGGCTCCCCCGGACGTGGGGGCTGGCAGGAAGCAAAATGATGACATGTGGTCAAACCTCATTACTGAAGCAGCCACAGTTGGAATTTGAGAGGGATCTGGTAGAAAGCTCTTTCTGTACTCTTAAAGAGAACAAATAAAACTGGGCTTCAGAAAAAGTAGCCGATAACAATGAAGGGTGGATTAGAAAGGGAGGAACTGGAGGGAGAAAGTGAATTGTAAGCTACTGGAAGGCTAGTGGAATAACTTCCGGGTTATGCTTTGTTTTTAATCAGAAGTGAAAACATTCCGCTAGTTGGGAAACGATCTTTCCACGTTTGTCTGATCAGGGGTGTCTGTACTAAATTGGATGAGGCTAGATATTCACTCGTACTATGACCACACTCCATTACAGCAAACCGCAGAGTACGCAGGTGGCGGCTCTGCCAGGCGGCTTTGGGAATAAGAGGGCTACTGAGCAGACCCTAGAAGGCTCCTGGTTGTAAGAGCTGCTCAGTGAACCACTTGCTGTGATGGGTTAAATGTACAGGGCATAAGCGTAAAGCTTCACTGAGTAATGGCATTGGTTGGGAAAGCAGTTTTATATACGTTTGTTTTTAAAAATAATCTCTTAAAACTTCTGCAGGCACTCGGAGGTCTTGTAATCGCTGCTGTTATAAAGTATGCAGATAATATTTTAAAAGGGTTTGCAACCTCTTTATCCATAATATTATCAACACTGATATCCTATTTCTGGCTACAAGATTTTGTGCCAACCAGGTAATATCTTCTTTTCTATTTCTTTAAATCTCCAAAAGGATATAGAAAAATAAGCATTTTTCTTAAGATTTTGTCTGAAAAAATGTTTTACTACAGCTTTTGAAAAATCGTGGACACATAGTTAGTAAAAGATACCCACTTAACTATCTTTTTAAAAGGTTTCAAATTAAATGCATGAAAAAATTTTCCCTTGGAAAATTTCTTATACAAATTCGGCTGGCCAGAATTTTCCCAATAGATCTGAATGGGCCTTTTTCCCCAAAGTAAAAAGTCATACAGAAGTCATATTAAAAAGTTAATAAGCCCTATTAAAGTCATAAAATAGGCTATATAGTCACATTTAAAATTTTTTTGAAGGTTTAGTTATTTTTGAATGTACATATCAAAAGTTAAAATTGGTATTCTAGTTTATGTTCAGTTTAAGTTCTAATGCTAGTTTAAGTTCATTTCTAGTTTATTGTAAATTATTGTATTTATGGATAAAATAAAGAAGAAACCAAGACTCCTTGCATTTAATCTTTTTTTTAAAGCATCCTAAAAAATTAATCCTGAGTTTTGCTTATGGACCTTGGATTTTAAAATGAAATTTACTTTGGTTTGAAAAGAATGCAGATTTCCCTTTATATTTTCAAATGCCTTTAAAAACTTGAGATCTTATTCAGTGTATTGGAGGCACAAAGCATATTAAGATGAAATGCAGTAAAACGTCTTTGCTTTGGGAGACAGTGGGGGGAGTGGATGAGGGTGGAGCTAGAGCCTGGGTTTGACTCTCTCTTCCACGGAGACCAGTGGGACCGGGAGCAAATCACACAAGCTCTTATGCTCCGTTCCCCGCGTACTAAAAAGCGAGCCCAGTGTGACCACTCTCTCATGGCATTGCTGGGAAAACTGCAGAGAGAATGCGTGTGAACGCTTAGCTGAACACCTGGCATGTAGTAAGTCCACGGTGTTGGTAGTCATATTCCTGGACCACTTCCCCCAAAATTATACTTGTTCTTTTACAGTAAAGGAACAGAAGGAACTTGTTTGGCTTTCAGTGATTTTGTCCTTTTTTCTCTCCATCCCTTCAGTGTCTTTTTCCTCGGAGCCGCCCTCGTCATCGCAGCCACCTTCCTGTACGGCTACGACCCCAGGCCTGCAGGGAGTCCCATGAAGGCGTAGTCCGGCACTGTCTCCCACCCACGAGGCGCGGGGGGCTCCACATGAAGCAGGCTCAGAGGGCTCCTGCAGACCCTCAGAGGGTATCACGCCGAGTCTGGTCATAGTGTCCAAATGGTTTGAAAACATTAAGTGTTTGAGGGTAAAATACGTGTATCTGTCACAAAATACCTATTGCATCTAGGAATCAAAACTTGATTCCAGGGATTGAAAGTATTTCCAGGGATTAGAACTAGTGGAGGAAACTTGAAGTCTGAGGTTAGAAAGATTTTACCGCCCTGCCCGCTGCAGGCTTGTCCCGTGCAGTGTTGGCGGCAGCGCCACCGTGACCGGCAGACCAGCCCCTGCAAGCCGGCCGTGCGGCTGCCTTCAGCGCTCTTCTCTCTCCCCCTGCACTGCCGGAGCAGGCCACACGGAGCGCTCACAGTTTCCGTGTTGTACCAGACTACCTGTAAGGCTGCCACAAAATAGAAGTATGGCCTGAAACACATTTACACGTTCCTAAGATTTCCATATTTACACCAAAATCCGTCAGCAGAAGATGGCGAGATGGTATCTGCTCCGCTGCATCCAAATTGAGGAAGTGACATTCTGGGTCTGATTTGTCAGGGAATAAAATTCACGAGTCACATTTAAATTTCACGCGGAGAGAGGCACAGGCCCCTTTCTCCATCTCCCCCTGCGAGCTGGCAGGGCGCGGCCGCTGCGCGTGGGGGGCTGGAGGCCCGGGGCGCCGGGACCGGCTTCTACACTGACGGGGCCGTGTTCTTCACGCAATTGCTCTTCTTGCCGTGAGTCGGATAAATCTTAGAGTGCTTCAAACTGAATTCCAGTGTCTGTTCCATTCAAGTTTCAATATGTAATTTAAAGGGGTTAAATACTCATTTAATAATTTAAATAAAATAATTATTACCTAATATCTCCATTTGGAGAGTTTTGAACTATCAAAGCATGTACTGGTCACAATTAGAATGGGTTTTAATGAGCATTTTACCCACTGATCTGTAAAATCTGCAACAGTGGACGAAAACCACCACCACAAAACAGTAGAGCTGACGTCACGCAGAACTTTCGACCAAAATGACCTTTCTTGGAGACATTCCAGAGCTCCGCAGGCCTCTCAGAAAGCCACCGTCCCCAGGACGCTCCAGTCCCGGTTTCGAGTCCACTTTCTGTGCCGCTGGGAGGAACCGCCGCTGGGCTTTAAACTGGTGGTTTCTTTTCCATTTTCATTAGTACTGGCATCGAGGTTGCCACTTCCATGAGTTATTTAATACGTTGGCACAGGGAGAGAGAATATAGCAGAACTGAGAAGATGAATTGGCGGGCAAAAATACTTTCTAAAATTGGAATGTGAGTTTAACTGTTGACAGAATTACCTATTGAGGAGAAGAGTTTTACTTTTTTTCATTCATACTTTATGTATTTTTTTACAAGTCTCCTGTTCTAAGAGCATAAAATAGTAAGAAGTAGGTATTTCTGCATCTCCCTAGTGGATTTGGCTGGACAGAATCTGGCTCAGACACACTATTCACACACCTGGGCGCCCCTCACTCCTCGGGGCCGGCGGTTACTCCCCTGATGCGGGCCTGGTCCCCGTCGGCCAGGGCCTGACCCAGCTCCCCCCAAGTTTAAATGTGTTCACACTGACAAAACATTTGAAGTCATTTTGCTGATGATTCCAGTTTGGCACCAAGCAGACTTTCTGGAAGCCCGACTTACTGATGTTCAGTGACCAAGTAAAAGCACCGTTTGGAGTGTTTTTTAGTAGCTCCCACACATTGAGCACGGGGCTCTCAGCCCGGAAGGACATGCGGACCCCAGGCTTCCCTCAGGCGGTGCGGGGTCTGAATCTTGCATGTGCATGGAGTGAGCTCGAGACTAAGCACAGAGGTCCGTGTTCAGCCCACGAGAAGGGCTGTGTGGGCAGTCACGTGTTAATTCAGTGTGTACCCACAACTCACTGTTGACTCAAGTGTAGTCTGTTCCTGTGTTAATACTTCCAAAAATAGCCCAAGAGCGTGACTGGATAGCCGATGCGTTAGTTACAGTGGTAATATATTTTCGGCTGTCCAAAATAACACGCTTTTCAAGATTCCCAACAAAATTTATAAAATTATAACCAATAGTTGTTGAGAAAAGAGTCTAAAGTATACAAGTATTTCAAAGCAATTTTTTATTATATGTTGCTGTTCTAGTCAGTTTGAAAACATCATGAGAGGCTGGGTTGTATAGTTCGTGCTTTCAACACAGTCACACTCGAGGGGAACCTGCATTCCAGGCCTCGTCAGGTGTACACAGGTGACAGTCTCCCTGTGTGTGTGTGGGGGGGGGGGGGGGTTGGTGACCTCCAAAGCCTTATTGTGTTAATATTTTGTAATGACGACTCCTTGATTATTTAAATTCTCACACTTTTCAAAGTCCATTTACTCTCTCTCAGCTACTTTGTTCACTATAAAAATACGCTAATTCACGGGGGGAAGTGCCAGTTGATAGCTCATCTGCAGTAAGGAGGAGGAGTTCGGGAAGGAGAGTTGGAGGCGCCACCTGCAGAGGGTGCCGCACAGGCAGCGCGCCGGCTCTGTAACGAGGCACGGACCCTGCGGGACCTGCAGGCCACTTTTATGGTGGAAAATGGGTGCAAATTTTAAATGTTTACATCAGTGGATATTACATGTCACAATTTCATAGAAGGAAGGGTGGTTTGATATTTAAATTAGGTTCTAAGGGGACAGAATCTGAAAGGAAACTATATACTCAGTAGACAGAGCAACGCTGACTGTTATTAAGAATTGGTACACCTTTCCTACCTATCCAATTATTGGTCTTTGAAAATGTCATTGCATAGTCATTCAACTGCGTCTTTTCTTAAAAAACAGGGTGCAGCCTACTCATTTTATTTACAGTTTTATTGTTACAATATTTAATGCCATGTGGATGCATGCTTTGCCTAAGAAAAAGTTTATAAAAGTTATTTATGCTATATTGAAAGACATTTTAAGAATCTCTATGATATGTAGCACATTTAAAGTAATTACAGGACCAAAGAAAAAGCACCTTTATCAAAATCTGGTCCTATGTGCCTTGCTCTACCAATAACCTGACTTTTTTCCTGGAGAATATTACTGTAATTCACAACTTTGGACACATGGGCAAAATTAGGACGTCTTAAGAATAACTGTAATTCAGTGTGTTGGTTGTTTCAACACTGGCTCTTGAAGTCCACTCCCTAACAGAAGATTTGGAGAGGCCCCCGTGCCGGCTTAACAGCGGCACCAGGTCGCCGCGCCAGCTTCTCCAGCTTTGCCGGCTGTGTGTAACGGCCTTGTCCTCGTTCTGTTGCTTATGACGAGATATAATTTACTGCGATTTAAACAAAAGTTTTTAATAATTTGGGTTCTGAATTTGTATGTCTGTGTTTTATTTCTTTAGGAAGATTCTTTTGGGCCTGGGAATGTAATTTGTATATTTAAATTTTTTATGACAAAAATATATAAACTGGTCTTTTGTTAAATGGATTTTTTAAATTGATAAATTTCGTTGTCATTATTTTGGTATCCAGGTTTAAGAAGATAGATTATTTTCATAATGAACTATGTAAGTTTCTCCCCATGTTTCCTTGTCTCCCGACTCACCTGTGTTGTACTGAACCCTGAGTGAGCTCCTCTCTATTTATCAAAAATGCCTTACTGGCCTTTTTTCTCCCTCCCTAGTTACCTTTATCACACATGACCTTTTTTTTTTCTTTAAGATTTTATTTTATTTATTTTTAGAAAGAGAGGAAGGGAGGAAGAAAGAGAGGGAGAGAAACATCAATGTGTGGTTGCCTCTCGTGCACCCCCAAATGGGGACCTGGCATGCAACCCAGGCATGTGCCCTGACTGGGAATCGAACTAGCGACCCTGTGGTTCTCAGGCCAGTGCTCAATCCACTGAGCCACACCAGCCAGGGCACGTGTGATCTTCTTCTAGCTTATGCTCAAGTATGAAGAACTGGGTTTCATTTAAACTAGTTAGAATTTCTCTCCCTGTATGATGATGATAGCCTAAATATTTTTGTTTTAAATTAATTATCTCTTTGCTACCCTCAAGGTTAGGTAATTAGTAATTGGTATATATTTTCTTTATAATTTGAATGTTTGCTTTTGTGACTGTAAAGTCAACTCATAGAGGTCAAATGATAAGCTATATAAAGGATTATATTTGCACCGATGTTACTGAAGTAACCTCGTACAAAATGCTTTGTTTTAAAAGATTGCTCAAAGAAGAATATCAGCTCTTTTAAAATGTATACTTTTCTTTGGTATCTTCTTATGAAAAGCACTTCTTTAGTTTTCTTTTTTTGGTATGGGAATATTTCTTTTGTTCTAAGTACCGTCTATCACAGTCCTTGAATCCCAGAATTATGCAAATACACCTCATTTTCAAGTCTTACAGTGGCTGCTGCCCTGCACCAGTCAGTAGTGACCAGCAGGAGTAATCGCAGCCCCAGTGGTGCCGCTCAGTGGACTGAGCGCTGGCCTGTGAACCGAAAGGTCACTGGTTCAATTCCCAGTCGGGGCACATGTCTGGGTTGCAAGCCAGGTCCCCAGCAGGGGGCGCGTGAGAGGCAACCGATCAGCATTCCTCTCACATCTGTGTTTCTCACCTCCCTCACTCCCTCCCTTCCTCTCTCTCTGGAAATAAATAAATACAATCTTTCATAGAGGAGCCCTTCAAAGCAGGACTGTTCCCACAGACTCCAGAAAAGAAAACTACAAAGCAGAAACAACTACCTTCAGTCTCAAAGGTTTGAAACCCTACTCTAGTGTCTCAGTGGCAGCATTTCAGGGGTGTTATCGCGCGTGTCGTCCTCATTGGTTTGCCAGAGCAGCTCTATCAGGACACTCTACTTCTAAATACCTCAGCGTGCATATTCCAAAAATAAGCGCATTTTCCCAATTAAACTCAATACCATCACACACTTAAGAACACTTAAGGAGAGAACCAAGATGGCGGCGTAGGTAGACACACTGCGCCTCCTCGCACAACCAGAACTGACAGAAAATCCAACGGCAGGCAGTCCGAGCACTAGCAGACCCTGCAACCCTACATTTGTGTGGATAAACGGAGAGGGCCGGACTCAGAATGGTGGAGAGCGGGGCAGGCAGAGCAGTGGGTAGCACCCCGGGGCCCCACATTCGCACACAGATAAACTGGGCGAACGGCGGGGAGCGGAGCAGACTGCGCAACCCAGGGCTCCAGCTCCGGGAAATAAAGCCTGAAACCTCTGATTGAAAGCGCCCGTGGGGGTTGGGGCAGCAGCAGGAGAGACTCCCAACCTCACGGGAGAGGTCGTTGGAGAGACCCACAGGGGCCTAGAGTGTGCACAAGCCCACCCACTCGGGAACCAGCACCAGAGGGGCCCAGTTTGATTGTGGGTGTCGGAGTGGAGGACTGGAATCCGGAGGAGAGTGAGGCGGGCGCCATTGCTCCCTCTTGGCCCCTCCCCCACGTACAGCATCACAGCACAGCAACCAGCGTTACCCTGCCCCGTGAACACCTAAGGCTCCGCCCCTTAAAGTAACAGAAGCGCCAAGACCAAAAAAAAAAAAAAAAAAAAAGGCCCAAATGAAAGAACAGATCAAAGCTCCAGAAAAAATACAACTAAGCGACGAAGAGATAGCCAACCTATCGGATGCACAGTTCAAAGCACTGGTTATCAATATGCTCACAGAATTGGTTGAATCTGTTCAAAAAGTAGATGAAAAAATGAAGCCTATGCTAAGAGAAACAAAGGAAAATGTACAGGGAACCAATAGTGATGCGAAGGAAACTGGGACTCAAATCAACGGTGTGAACCAGAAGGAAGAAACAAACATCCAACCAGAAAAGAATGAAGAAACAAGAACTCGGAAAAATGAGGAGAGGCATAGGAACCTCCAGGACATCTTGAAATGTTCCAACATCCGAATTATAGGGGTGCCAGAAGGAGAAGAGGAAGAACAAAAAATTGAAAACTTATTTGAACAAATAATGAAGGAGAACTTCCCTAATCTGGCAAAGGAAATAGACTTCCGGGAAGTCCAGGAAGCTCAGAGAGTCCCACAGAAGCTGGACCCAAGGAGGAACACACCAAGGCACATCATAATTACATTACCCAAGATTAAACGCAAGGACCTACATCCAAGATTACTGTATCCAGCAAAGCTATCATTTAGAATGGAAGGGAAGATAAAGTGCTTCTCAGATAAGGTCAAGTTAAAGAAGTTCATCATCACCAAGCCCTTATTATATGAAATGTTAAAGGGAGTTACCTAAGAAAAAGAAGATCAAAAATAGGAACAGTAAAAATGACAGCAAACTCACAGTTATTAACGACCACACCTAAAACAAAAACAAGAGCAAACTAGGCAAACAACTAGAACAGGAACAGAACCATAGAGATGGAGATCACATGGAGGGGTGTCAATAGGGGAGTGGGAGAGGGAGGGGGGGAAGGTACAGAGAATAAGTAGCATAGATGATAGGTGGAAAATAGACAGGGGGAGGGTAAGAATAGTGTAGGAAATGTAGAAGCCAAAGAACTTATAAGTATGACCCATGGATATGAACTATAGGGGGGAATGTGGGAGGGAGGGGGTGGGCAGGATGGAGTGGAGTGGGGGGGGGAAATGGGACAACTGTAATAGCATAATCAATAAATATATTAAAAAAAAGAACACTTAAAACAATTCTGTTGTACCATCTAAGTTCCCATTCAGATATTTCCAATTGTCTCACAAAACGGAAAGGTCATTTTTCCCCTTCGTAACTAACAATCTCTTGAGCAATGTTTTGGCACCGTGGGACCATTCTGTTTCCTAATAGCCTGATTTCATGGCTTCAGCATCAATTAATGATTCTTCACTGAGTCATTCATTACACTGAGGTACAAAACGGTGATTCGAAGAATTTTAATTCTAGAATTTTCCTCCACATTTAGTGGTTTACATTCTTATATTTCAAAACAAGATCATCTTCACCCTGGCTGGGTAGCTCAGTTAGTTAGAGCATCGTCCCAGTACGCCAAGGTTGCAGGTTCAATCCCGGGTCAGGACACATAGAAGAAGTACCTAGTAAATACATAAATAAGTGGACCAACAAAACTCACTCTCTCCCTCCCTCTCTCTCTCCCTCTCTCTCTTTCTCACCAATAAAATAAAAATAAATAAAATTATAACAAGACCATTTTCCCCTTTTTTCCACAATGCCCCTTTTTTCAACTATCATCCTGTCTTCCAATTACTCAGTGTATTCTAGTCAACTTCAGTCACATGTTCATAACGTCAGCCAGCGGCCAGTGGAAATCGCTGCAGGCCCCCACCTGTGTCCTCTAGATACGGCTGTGTTAGTCTGAGCTCCTCCTCGCTTCAGGTGCAAGGTGCCCCAGGCTCCCCTCTGACCTGTCTCAAACCTGGACTATCCGCTACCTCTCCAAGGATCCCTATTCCCTTCGCAAGGAATAGAATCTGGACTCCAATTGCTTCTAAGTCAGTTCAGTGCACAGAGCTTGGGGATAAGCTTTTAAAACATCGTGACATGAATTCAAGTAGATAATTACAATTAAAATTTAGCATTGCAAGGGCTTTTAAAAAATCTTTGCCTCTATTTTCTCTAACAGTGAAAAAACTGGTCCCTAATGACATGCATGTATTTGCCCACAGGGGTTACTCTGTGTGTTTCAGCAGCAGAATAGCAACGTGGCTCATGGTAAACATGCTGAATCAAATTTAAGATTCCTTTGCGGTTCTTTGTCCTTAGAAGAACAGCCCACTGGGGATGATGTCTACAGTGTTCAGGAATGGTCACCCCTCTTCTCTACAGAGTTACGCTCTCACTGTGACATCCGATTCATTTGTTTTCTGTTCAATTTTAGAAGTAAACCTTTTTGCTCTCTTTTTGAATGTGTGAAGCGCTGGCCTGGTTCAAAGTGAAAACTACACGGAAGGTGTGCTCAGGGAAGTCCAGCCGGCAAGCCCGTCTCTGCATTCCCAATGGCCTCCTCTCGTGACTCCCGTTAGCTTCTGGGCTACCTTTCCTTTGCTTCCTCCTAAATAACACACCAGTATGGACATGGCTGTATTTGCCGTGTTTCTGTCGCTGTGTGGTGTGCGTGCTTTGCATCTACATTTTACGTTTGGGAGGATTTGTGTGTTCCAGCGGTGACACTGATACAACATCTGAGGCAGTGTGCTTGGCCCTGTCTGCTTGTCGAGGCTTCTACTGGAGAGTGTGACATCTCTGCATGACGTTCGCTGACTCCCACCTGCGCGCCTTTGTGACAACCACAGGATTTACTCCCTGCTTTTCACGCGTCTTCCTGTCTTTTCAGTTGCCATGTTTCCAATGGATTAGAACATATAACGTATACGGACTATTTCCTCACCCTAGTCTTGTCCTTGTTACACAATAAAAAAAAAAACTTTAAATATTTTTAAAACTTCCCACCAGTACTTGAGCTGAACTTTCCCCAATCAACTCTTGGCTGGATGACACTTGTCTAGTAAAGTCCTCAAGGAGGGATTGTAGGTACACTTCCCCCAGTTCTGGCACGGCTGAAATATTTCTAGAGCCCCGGCCCAGGAGCTCAGTCTGTTAGAGCATCATCCACTCACTGAGGTCGGGGGTCAATTCCCGGTCAGGGCACATACAAGAAACAACCAATGAATGCATGTGTAACTGGAGCAATACACTGATGTCTCTCCCCTGCCTTACCCCCCCCTCTCTAAAAATCAATAAAAACTAGTAATACAGTACAGCTTGACTGGATATAAAATCCCTGGCTCACACCCTCCTGGAGTTTCTGGGGATGGTGCTCCACTGTTGTGGAGATTGGTGTTACTGTCAGGAAGTCTGCACCACGTGACTCCCCCCCCCTTTGGAAATGTTAATTCCCCGAGTGGTTGGTTTTTGCCTGGAGGCCCATATCTTTTTTTTTTTTCCATTTCCTTTTCTGCCTGATCCTTTTTTTCTCTTTTGTCCTTGTAGCTGATTTATTCCCTGCCTCGGAGTTTCTTACTTTACTTTCATTTGTAACTATTCTCTCTTAGAAGCCCTGTCATTTGGGTTTTTTTTTTTAATGAACTTATTTGTTTTTTATTGAATTTTTGGGGGTGACACTGGTTAATAACATTATATAGGCTTCAGGGGTACAGTTCCACAGCTCATCACCTGTGTGTTGTCTGTGTGTTCACCACCCCAAGTCATGGCTCCTTCCATCACCATTTATCCCCCCGTACCCTCTCCTGCCTCCCCCGCCCCCCTCTGCTTTTCATTTTTCAGCTGATTTTATTGTTTCAGTATGTTGCCTGAGTTTGATCAAGTGGCCTTTCAGGTATTCCTATGGAATTTAAAATTTTTTGGTTTTTGCGTCATTTCATGCCGGCTGTTGCTTATTTCATCATGTTTAATTCACATTGGAGTGTTGGATACAGTTCCTACTTTCTAGAACAGCTATTTTCACCCAGACACTGATGGGCCACAAGAATTTGTAAAACATGCAGTACCTGACAAATTCCGTCAGGGGCACGGACCTCTTTTCCCTCCGTGTCAAAAAAATGGCGGCAGCGGCACGACAATAGCCATCCGGCGTGAACGAACCAAAATTACTGCTTTTGTTGTTATTGTTGAATTGACAAGAAATATCTTTTTTTGGTGTGCCACAGAACTTCCCTAATTAGTTTGCACGCCATGAGATGAAAAGGTTAAAAATGGCTGTTTTAGAGGGTACTATTTTCTATTAATTGGAAAGTCTTCATTTTCTGCTTTGTCTCTATCATAACCTCGTACAGGTTTCTGGTGGCTTTTCTGGTGGTTCCTGATAAAATGTGTTAGGATTTTCTTGGATCTGCAAGAACTGCGGTTTCTTTTATAAGTGGTACAGTTGGGGGGTTGAATCTGTGATACGATCTTGTTTCTTTGGGAATATTTAATTTCTGCCACTTGCCCTTCCCTCTGAGGGGTTCCCCTCCCTTCCGAGGAGCCCCACCAAGTGGTCTCAAGAACTTTCCAGACCTCACTGTGTTTCCAAGCCTGACTCTTGGCCTTCTCACTAATTTTGGAAACTCCCAAAATCCTTCCAGATGATTCCCTTTGGCTCACATCAGCCAGCGCTAGTTCTCTTGACTGTAACCAACAAACCTGACACACAACCTCTTAATATAAAGTTCGTGAATCCTCAAAACCCCAAATCGCATACAAAGCCACACGTGTATAAACAAGTCTGTTAGAACAAGACTCATCCCTCTTCCTTTCCACTGCAACTCTTCTAGCACAGCACCTGGAACATTCTTGACATTCGGTGTGTGTTAAACTTCCCTTATTATGACATTTCCAACTTTTCCTATTACACAATCTGCCTTTATCTTCCTTTTGCATTTGCTTTGCAAACGTGTTCTCCAGTATAATGTGAGCTGCATGCAGAGAATGTAACTTCGTTATTGACATTTCCCCAGTATCTAGTGAAACAGCGTCTTTTGAGTGGCTGGATAGTAGCCAGCTGTTGAGGATGATAAAATGGGTGCAGCTGGGGGAAGGGTGATTCTGAGCCGGATGAGGAGGGGGAACCACACCCCAGGCGGCCTTGCAGCCCTCTGCATCCACCCAGTACAAGACTCTGGGGACGCTGTTCCACACTTTCCCTGCAGAGCTTCAGGTTGGACCTGGACTAAAATGTTTCAGCACCAGAATATTTTTTCACAACCGACGAGTTTACCTCTTGATGGGAATATGTAACTTGAAGTCAGTATATCAGGCTAAAATGCCTTCCTTCTTTCCATGGAAATTGGTTCGTTTTCTGTTCCTTACTCAGTTACAGAAGTACAACAAAAAACTCAACCAAACGTATTTAACACTTTGTTTTGAAATACTTTCAAACTTACAGAAAAGTTGCAAGAACAATACAAAGAACACACGTGCCCTTTAACTTGTGCTGTGTAACAAATTACCCCAAAGCTCAATGGCTTAAAATAAGGGCTTTTTATCTGAGTTTCTGTGGGTCCGGAAACTGGGAGTGGCTAGGCAGCAGGGCCGGTTTGGGGGGTGGCGGGGAGTGGTCCTAGCGCAGGGTTTCCTGAAGTTGCAGACGTTGAGGTTAGCTGAGGGCCCAGGGTGACTCACATACCTGTTGGTAGGAGGCCTCAGTCCCTGGACACCTAGACCCCCCAAAGGCTGCCGGTGTCGCCCTGCCACGGCAGCGGGCTTCCCCCGGACTAGAGCCCATGGTGAATGAGAAAGCGCTGGCCAGAAGTCTGTGCCTTCTGTGACCTAGCCTCTCAAGTCCCTGCTGTCACGTCTGCTTCATTCTATTAGACAGAACAGAGCCACTAGGTACCGGCCACATTCAAGAGGGGAATTAGGCTCCACCTCTGCCAAAGAGGAATATCCTCCAAACTGTGAAAATGCCTTAAGACCGCCATACCGCAAGTCACTACTTTTTTAGCATCTTGCCATTCTGCTTGATATTCACTCTGTCCCCCCTCTTCACATACATACACACTCGTTACCGCCAAGACATTTGAAGGGGAGCTGGCAGCTTCACCCCCCTTCGCTCCTTAAGGCTCGATGAAAAGGAAACTCTTGCGTAACACAGCAGTTATCAGAATCAAAACTGAAACACCGTCAAATCTTAACCTGCATGTGTCTTTCTAGCACCCGCCCCGCTTAGACTGATTTTTAAACAATACGGCCAAACAGGAAGTGGGCTGCAGAGTGTGCCGGGTAGTGCACACTTTCAGAGGCCGGGGACAGGAAAAGCGGCCGGGGCCGCGGGAGACGCGCTCTCCGGCCGAGCTCCGGAGGCCCTGCGCCGGAGGCTGTTTCTGAAAAGCCGGTTTATCCTCACGATCCTGGCGGCTCCCTTCGGTTCCCTTTGCTTAGAACACAGCTGGAGAGCGCGCTACCGTTCCAGTGCCACCATTTGTCAGCAGGTGACGTCCAGAAACTCACGGTTCTCCCCCTGCGGAGGGGACTTAACGCTCCCTACCGCCAGGGCCGATCGAGGACCGAGCGAGCGGGTGATCGGAGGCGACAAGGAACCGACCCCCGCGACCAGCGTCCCGCTCAGCGGCCGAGGGGCGGGGTCGCGGCGTCTCGGGGCGGGGCCCGGCGGCATCACGTGGGGGCGGGGCGGTGTCAAGGGGCGTGGCCGGACGGCTCGTCGCCGATCGCACGACGTGACGCGCCGCCCGAGGCAGGCCGGGCCTTGAAGATGGCGGCGGGCATCCCGAGCGGCTCGGCCCGGCAGTAGTGGCGGGACGGCACTCGCCGCTGGGGCCGGCCGCCCCGGGAGTGGCTGCAGCAGCGCCAGGACTCGAGGATGGTAAAATGACCCAGGGGAAGAAGAAGAAACGGGCCGCGAACCGCAGTATCATGCTGGCCAAGAAGATCATCATTAAGGACGGAGGCACGGTGAGCGGGGTGCCGCGCCGGGAGCATCCCTCGGGCCCCACCCGACCCCCTTCTGCCCCTGCGCCGCCGCCGTGAGTGCCCGCCGCCCCACCCGTCCGCGGGGCCGCCGTCTTGGGTCCCGGGGCCCCGGCTCCGTGGGCTCTCCTCCCCGGCCTGGCCTGCGGCCTCCGGGGCCCGAGCTCCTGCTGGAGCCGCCGGCCTCCATCGCACCTGCCGCCCTAGCCTCTGGCGGTCCCCCGGGGCCTGGGCCTGGGCCCACGTGCGCCACCGCCGGGGTGCAGTGGCCGCCGGGCCCCGCGAGTCGTCGCCGCGCAGTCGTGGGGCCGGGGGAAGCGCCTGCCGGTCTGTCCATACGCTGCTCCCCGTGGCACGGGGCGCGGCCACCGCGCTGGGCCCATAGGGCGCCCTTTCCCAGCTTCTGGCGGCTCGGGGGCAGCGTCTTCACCTGGCTGCCCCAGACCGGCGAACGCCGGCGGAGGTGGGCTCTCTCCTCCGGTCAATGCGTTGGAACCGTGGCGGAGGACACCGGGCCTAGACTGAAACAGCCGTCACCCAGTTGTTTGAAAATCACTTCGCGTGTTTTAACGTAGAAAAATGCTAACTGAGATTAATCATGCCCCAAGGAACGGAAGAAGGCGCTTGGAAAGGATGCCAGATGGAGGGCAAGAAAAAGTTTTGCTTTTTAGAAACAGTTGTCACCACAGTAAACTTGAAACTGCGCTGTAGTTAACCAGCAGGGGACGTAGGATTTTTAATTGAAAATAGTTCGCCTAGACATTTTGATGCTGTAACTGCTCCATTGCTACACTTTCCGGGCTTGCTTGCATTCTTTGCTGTCCTGTTCCGAAACAGAACGGAAAGGTGAAATAAGAGGCCCCCTTTCCCGGGAAGTGAGCAGAAATGGAGCTTTTTACCGCTTACTTTTTTATACTTTGCTGGAGCCCTGACCAGCTGCTAGCACAGTGCTAAATGTGTGAGTCGGCCACCACGCAGGAATCGCTAAGTTCATTTGAAATAAATGTTTTTTGACATTTCAGAATATGGCCCAGTCAATACGCTAAAATTTAGAAAGCTGGGGACATACAAAACAATTTCAGAATATATTTTAGTTAACTGTCAAGTTTCCTAGATGTCATAGATTTGACACTCGGCGAAAAAAGAAACTTTGCGATCCAAGTCCTCAGATCTTCTGGTTCTACTTGCTTAGTGAGAGCATCACTCTGGTTAAATCAGGTGTGGATATTCCTGGCTCTTTTTGAGCCAGGTGGTATAGCTGCCACGTGGAGCGAGAAATAGCACTGGATGCCTTGATCAACCATGGGGACTTGATATTTTACATTCGTACTAAAACCTACCAATAGAAGCAACGCAGGATTGTATTTTATAAAAGCGAGTGATATTTAAGGTCAGTATGCTCTGTACAAGGTCAGAATGAAGCTGTGAGCAAGGAACGCACCTGACTTCTCCTTGCCAAGTTCAGTTCTGTGTCCTGTCTTTGGAGTTTCGGTACACGTAACAATAGCTGCTTTCGTGGCAAATCCTGTGGGGTTTGAGATTATTTTTTATCTTGTTACTTATCAAAGTCACGGTGAAATCGTAGGTTGCTTTTGGACACAAAATACATGTTTATACCAGTGGTGTTTGTAAGAGGGAACAGAGAGTGAAGGAAAACTTTCTGGACGGCCGTGGGCACGAGGATGTTACCATCCACGCTCTCCCTCCACGCAGGTTGCACTTCCCACTCCGAGAGCGCTGGACACCCCCGTTCAGGATACGGCTCGATTTAAGCTTTGAATCCTGCAGGGCCTGCTGTGTGACTTTAAAGTGGTGAAAACGGTGATAAAAAACTGAGTGTTCCACCACAGTTCTGGATGATTTGTATTGTAGTTTTATTTATTCCCACGTGTAAGCGGGACATTTGTGTTCTGTGTGTCAGGCAATCTTTTCTTGTACTTTAATCCACTCTAGCTTTAAGTAAGAAAAAGCATAACTTCAAAAGTAACACTTTCATAAAGTCATAGACATGATTTTAAAACAGCACTTGCCTTAGGTTCTCTGCTTAAAGGGATACCACCATCACGAACATGTTTTTAGAAGGGGAGGAAAGTTGCCATTTGATCCTGCTCTGTGCTTCCTGTGTGTGTGTGTTGCCAGTGGGCGGGTTCATTCTGTGTCGCAAGGGTCTGAGGTGCAGGGTCAAGTGGGGCAGGCTCTGCCCAGTGGCTCCCATCCCTGGCCAGCAGTGCTGACCTGGCCCCCTGCCATTCTTCAGCTAGTGTTCAGCAATGTTAATCAAATTGTTTTGCTCTGTCCTCTGCTAATGACAGCTTTGTAAGCCTGATCAGCCGGTTTTAATGTTTATCAGCAGAACTTGTAATGATTTGCCAAAAAGAACAGACTTATTACAGTCTTTAACAGTGGAAAGAAGTGAACCCTTCCACATGAGCCAGAGGGAGACCAACCAGTAGGTTCTGCTGGAGCAGCTCACACACTGAAGGTGGATTACATGGAGGCACGCGATTCTGCAGGCGTCGGGGGCTCTGCTCCTGGGTGCACTCGCCCCGAACTTGTCTGTACAACTTTCTGTGACTTACATTTTCCTGGGGAGACTCCCAAAAGGGTCCGCACTTCCAGAAGTTGAAGAAAAGTTGCTGAATTTGAAAACAAGATAATTCACTACAGAATAATCCCTCAGGTTGCATTTAGTAAATATCGAATCCTCTCTCCTGTACCATTTCACTGAGGAAAGGACATTATCTTGAATTTGTTTTTTGAAGTATCCACATGTAGAAATAACAGTTCTTAGTTAAATTCCGGATGTATGTAACATTTTGATACATCTCTTTTTCAGTGCGGACCACTTAGGACAGATAGATTAAAAGATGCATTCTGACGCTTAGAATACTTCCGGGTTGGGGGGGGGGTTTAATTGCTTAAAAGTTTTTAATCTGTTTTCAATGTTACATTAGTTTCGGGTGTGCAGCACAGTGATTAGACCGTCATGTACTTTGCGGCCTGCTCACCATAGAAAGTCTGGTGCCCCTCTGACGCCATTCTTAGTTACTACAGTATTACTGACTCTACTCTTTGCGCTGTACTTGACACCCTGTGACTGTTTGTGTTACTGGCAGCTTGTACTTCTTTCTCCCTTCACCTTGTTTACCCAGCCCCCTAGCCCTCCTCCCCTCTGGCAACCATCTGTTTGTTCTCTGTATCTATGAGTGTGCTTCTGTTTTCTGTTTAGATTTCACAAATAAGCAAAATCGCATGGTATTTGTCTGTCCCTGTCTGACGGACTTCACTTAGCATGACACCCTCAATATTGGGTCCTTCCATATTGTCACAAGTATAAGATTTCACTCTTCATGGCCGCGTAATATTCCTGTCTGGGTCTGTGTGTGACATCTTCCTTACGCGTCTGTCTGGTCGTGGGCACTTAGGTTGCTTCCATATCTTAGCTATTGTAATAATGATGCAATGAACACAGGGGTACGGATACCTTTTTCAAACGAGTGCTTTAGATCGATGCCGCCAAGTGGGATCATTGGTCATGTGGTAGTTCTGTTTTTAATGTTCTGAGGACCCTCCATCCGTTTGCATAGTGGTACCAGCCTGCATTCCCAACAGCGGGAGGGTCCCCTTTCTCCGCATCCTTGCCGGCACTCGTTGTTTGCTGAGTTATCTGTGATGGCGTTCTGACCTGTGCTAGAAGATGCCTCCTTGTGGTTTTAATTTGCATCCCTCAGATCTTTTCGTGTGCCTGTTGGCCGCCTGTGTGCCCTCTTTGGGGAGGTGTCTGTTCAGGTCCTCTGCCCACCTTTTAACCAATCAGATTGTCTGGTGTGTGTGTTCCATTGTATTCGTTCCTTATGTATTTTGGATATTACCCCCTTATCGCATATATGTCATCGGTAACTGTCTTTTCCCAGTCGGTAGGTTGTCTTCGCATTGTGTTGACGGCTCCTTCTGTTGTGCAAGAGGGTTTTAGTTTGCTGTAGTCCCAGTTTCTTGTTAGATTATTATTACATATTACCAGGTTGTTTATAGAGGCCAAGAGCCAAGGAGTTATGTTTGTATTATCAAAAAAGAGAATTTTCCTTATGAGTTTTTAAAGTTTGCCTTTTCCTATGATTCTTACTCTTTTGTGAATACAATTGTGGGGCTGCGTCTGGACAAATGGACAAATGGACGGTTTTCACATGTGAATTGGTAAAGTGACTTTAAAAATTAGATAGCAAGGCATAAGGTACTTAGTGGAAAGTACCTGAAAACAGTAAAATCAAGCCCAATGAAATAGCCCAGAGAGCCAGAGCATCAGATTTTCGCCCCTGGCATTGCTGATCCCATGCGCTGCTAACTTCTGGGCCATCTGTCTTCCAGCCTCAAGGAATAGGCTCTCCCAGTGTGTACCATGCGGTCATCGTCATCTTCCTGGAGTTTTTTGCTTGGGGTTTATTGACGGCACCCACGTTGGTGGTAAGTAACCCTTTAGCTTATTTGTCGCTACTTAATCTTTGACTGCCGTTTCCAGGGGAAAGATGCGTGGTAAATATGCCAGGAAATAAGGAACATTACTTTCTCTTTTCTGTGGGTGATCATCCCACCGACAGGGTCAGCCCTCCTTCGCCCTTACTCCTGGGAGGGCCTGCAAGCTGGCCTTGTGCGGTGCCTCTGCCTCAGGTGACTCCTTAGAGGAGATGGGCTCTGTGGCCCAAGTCACTCAGCAGGCTTATTCCGAGATTCATTCACATAGTTGCATTTTCCAAATCGAAATCTCCCTTACTTTAAGCCAAGGATCTAGAGGTGGCCTGGTCTCTTTGGAGGCCTAAGCTGCCTTCCCCTAAACACGGCCAGGTGTGGGGCCCTGGGAAAGGCCGCCCTGCCTGACAGAACTGTGCTGCAGGCGGGTGTAGACCGGGGAGGAGGAAGGAGCAGCGTCAGTAGAAATCTTGACCTCAAAAGGTGTGATGAGGGTGCAGGGACAGTTGGCCAAATCCCAAAAACAACGGCAGAGAAATACACTGCCTTATATTTTCCTGAGCTTGTTCACTGTTATCAAAAAAGCTTTTCCAAAAGGGTTTCTAAACAAACTGAACGATCATGTAAGTAGACCGAAGTAGTCCAAGAAATTTCCATTCCTTATTCCTTGGCATATGTACCGCGTGGCGGTGGCATCATCCTCGCGGCGGCTAGAACAAGGTGGGGGGACACGAGCGTCGCAAATGCTGAAGGCTGGTGCTGGCCAGAGTGAGGCCCGTTTCTGAGCAAGAACGGCACATTTGTGAGAACTCTGGCTTGTGTGTTTGCGTTGGGATGCTTTCAACAGCTCATGTCCCTGGAATGGGTCATCAGTTTTACACAAATGGATTTTAAAAATAAGTGAAAGTGGGCTTCTAAAATGGATCTGGTTTTTTAATGTAATAATTTCTGAGGGGCACTGGTTCGGAACTTCATCGCGTGATGCGGGCTCATTGTGACATTTGCTGCATCATCGTAGGGTGAGGAGCTGATGTCAGGGGCTCGGAGCCGAGGTCGAGCGTCCCATCCGGCGATGGGGCGTCACCCTGTGGTTGGAAGTACTGGAGCTTTGTCCTAGCGGACAGTCCATAGGCATTTACACGGTCCGCAACACGCACAGCCCTGCGCCCTTCAACACACAGTCACTGCCAGTCCCCTTGGAGGGGCGGGGCCTTAGACTCACACCAAGCACAGGAAGGGTCGGAGAGGGAGGGGATGTGCTGGCCCCCAGAGAGGAAGCAGCCCGAGCTGGTGCCTGAACAGCGGCCTGGGGGTGAGAGCCAGGTGACTCCCGCTCGGGCCCTGGGGCTGCAGGCAGCCCGGCCCCAGCCCACAGAGGTTAAAGCCGTGGCTGCGCGTGGGCAGGCTGTCAGGAAAGCTGCTGCGGTGCCCCACGAGTGGCCATCGGGACTTGAAGTGTGGATAGCCATTTTTTAAATTTGCTTTTGGTTTATATTTTTTAGGTATGTCAAATTTCTGTCTAACTTTAGTATCGGTTTTTTTCCCCCAACAGGACAAAGGGAAACTATCTTCTTTATGAACAAAGAAGGAGTACAGTTATTTACACATAAAGGCTTATTCATTTTTTTGTAGCAGTGGGAGTGTATTCCTAATTATTTTTGTTAATTAAAAAAATGGATAGTACCTTTGACTTTCTTAACTTTTTTTTTTAACTTTTCAAAATACTGACTTGAGCCCTGGCCGGCTGCCTTGGTTGGTTGTAGCATCAAAAAGGTTGCAGGTTCGATTCCTGGTCAGGGCACGTATGAGACAGCCAGATATTTCTCTCTCTCCCCTCTCTAAAATCAATAAACATACTCACAGGTAAGGACTTAAAAAAATGTAAACACTGAATTGACTTCTGATCAGGAAAATGAAAGGCGCTAACTTGGGGGAGTTAATGAAAATTTGTGTTGTTCTGCCAGCATGACTACATTTCTTTGAATAATAGCTGGAAACTTATTGCCAATTATCTGATGTTTAGCAAGATCCCCCCCTGCCCCGGTTGTTGTAACAGTTACTCTTCATTCTCATTTGTCCTTTATCCTGGAACCTGTAAGTGGCACAGTGATGAGTTATGATTACTTGGGAGAGTTGTCCCTGATGTTATCACAGTCATAATTCTTGACCTTTTTCCATTTTCACTTGATCATATTTTTTAACTCGAGCATCTTCTCAGAAAAAGTTTAATATTAATGAGTGTTAAGCCCAGGGTTTTCTTCTTCTGGTTCTTTTACATGTTTTTAGGTAATCGCTGTTTCTCAGGTCTACATTTTCCTTTGTGATGGGGAGATCCTGGGGTGGGGGGGAGGGTGCACAGACCTCAGCGAGACAGGGAGTGGCTGGCAGAGATGAGCTGGGACCTGGGTGCTGGGCTCCTCTCTGGTTCTCTGGCCTTTGTGCACGGGGACAGCGGGCGTCTTGGAAACATCGCTAAGGAAAACTGTGCAAGGGAACACATGTGTAACTCTGTGTGTATACACCCATCTCCCTTATAATATGTAATGCCTCCTTAATAGTTAGAGACCCAGGTACATCTGTGGTAAACCTGAGACAATAGGGAAGTGTGTGTCACCCTCCAGGGCACAGGGAGGGGCTGGATGGCACCTCTGGGCCTTAGGGTGGGCCTTACCACTGGACAGATGGACAGCTGGTCCAGATTGGCAGCTGGACCTGAGCTTTGTCAGCAGTTGGTGATACCTGGGGAGTTGTTCAAAACACCTAGGCCTTCCACCCATCTTGCTGAGGTCCGACACGTGTAGTTTTATATAACTAATGAAGGGCTAAAGTTTTAGGCTTTTTGCTTATAGATTTTAGTTATTGACCTTGTTGGCAGTCTTTTAAAAAAAAAAAAAGATATTGAGAGGGCAAGGGACGGAGAAAGAAGGAGAGAGACATCAATGTGTGGTTGCCTCTTACACACCCCCTACTGAGGACATGGCCGGAAACCCAGGCATGTGCCCTGCCTGGGAGTTGAACCCGTGACCCTTTGGTTCGCAGACCGGCATTCAATCCACTGAGCCACACCAGCCAGGGCACATGGGCAGTCTTATTTTCAACCCGCATGTTGGGGTGTGGGGAGAGGTGGACTCCAGGGTAGCACTTCGATCTGGCTCACCTAAAAGCCTGTCAGCCTTCAGACCTTCTATTTTTGTCTCACGTCTTTCGGAACCCATGATAAACGGCGCCTGCTGGAGAGTCACAGCAGAGCATTCACTTAAAAAGGGAAAATGGGGATGAAGATATAATTCGCTTTGTGTGTTGAGTATCTCTTACCATCCTTAACTCCCAAAATGTATAGTTTAAGTTTCAGAATTTGAAATGGCAAAGACATTTTCTGAATTAGTTCATTTAACAGATAACCCATCTTAAGACACATAATAAGTCTTGGGTTTGGGATCTGTGATAGCCCAAGTTTTTAAAGTGAGTATGAGGTTGGGTTCTATTTGTTGCTTTGTGTGTGGTTGCTGTTCTCTTTGTCTTGAGGCCACAGAGCTGCTGGTGTGCTGCGTGCTCACAGGGGCGCACGGCACCCAGGCCGAGCTGGGGGCGCTGCCCACAAGGAGACCCCAGTTAGCTGACGAGAAACATTCTGAAGACCCGAGGCCTGACACTTCAGGAGGTTAGGACCGAATGGGTGCTTGGTCAGCAATTGTGGGTCCGATTAAATAGCACACTGGTAAAGACAGGTAGTGACAGCGGGTCTGAGGCTCTAGAGCACAAGGAAGCGACTTCCCCTTCGGACCGTCCTCCAGGTCTGGAAAACCGGACCGTGGTCAGTGGTCCCCGCTGCCCTGGTCCCAGCCGCGCTTCCCCGGGGGGTGGCTTCTGGGCTTCCTGCGCAGACAGTCCCCAGACGGGATTTCAAGGACTGTCTACTTCACTTGGCATTTTTCTTAAGTTCTTAAGACTTCATCTCTAACTTTATTGTTACATACGTGTGAATTGTGAAATCTCAAGTTACTGGCAGACGCAGTGACTGGGAAGGGGCGCGCACTAGCCCTGCAGAGGTTCCCCCACACGTCAGGAGACCCCTCGGCACAGCTTTCCTCCTGAGCAGGTGCCCTGCCTTCGGTCCCCACGGTGCCACCCTGCCGTCCCTCCTGGGAGACGCCTTTAGGCCGGGCAGGGGCGAAGCAGCCCTGTCTGAAGCGGCGATGCCATCACACGGGGTGGGGGGGTGGGGGGTCCTGTAACGGCACAGCTGCCCCTCTTTATGTCACCACTTCCCTTCCCTCCAGTTGCCTTTTAAACCTGCGGCTTCCCGCTGGTTCGCCTGCTCCCCAGTGACCAGACTGACACCCGGTGGTTTGACAGCAGGCTGTGGGAAGGGTGGAAAAACTCGTGAGACATTTTCATAGGTAGGGATTTTTTTTCCTTTATGGAATCTTTCTAGATCCACTTTATGGCAATTAATACAATAGTTCCCTATTATTTCCCCGGTCTGCTGTCTGGGATAGTAACGTACGCCTGCCTGTAAAGGCATCCCCTCAGTGGCTCACCCGTGGGTCGCGGAGAGCGTAGGGTGAGCAAGTGTGGACTGCAAACCTGACTTCCTGTGTTCGCTTTCAGTTTTGCCACTTACTGTGGAACCCTGGGCTTTGACAGGTGTGTGTGTGAGCTTTCTCATCAGGCCCTTGTGAGGGGCGATGTGTGTAAAGTGCCGAGTCAGCGCCTGGGACCTAGGAACGCCCTGCGCGGGGTGGCGGCGTGGGTGTTTGCTCACGTGCAGTGTCGCACACGACTGGAAATGTATGTGAACTGAGATTAGACCGTGTTGTGTTATGAAGGCGTGTTTTAAAATGTAAGTATAGAAGTTGTACTGAGTCTAAAATGTAGCATATTTTGCTTTTGTTTTTATTCTTTAGGTCTTACATGAAACCTTCCCTAAACACACATTTCTGATGAACGGCCTCATTCAAGGAGTAAAGGTAGGAGCGGTTGTACATACACATCCACGCACATGTGTACACACACACACAAACATGTAATATCCTGGCCTTACACAGATTTGGTTAATTCTTGGGGGATTACTTAGGTTTTCAGACTAACTGGGTTTGAACTATGATTTGACTCAATACGGCCAACTGTGTGTAATGGTAAGTCACGTCGTGTCAGCTTCCCCTCGTGTTTTGTGTGTGAGCATTTTCACTCCAGAGATCCAACGCTTTTGTAAACTGCAAGACTCTAAGGCCCCGAGAGCCAACAGTATGGGAAAACATATTTGCCAATGATACCTCAGACAAGGGCAAGACTACAAGGTCCAGATGGAGGCGTAGGTACACCTGCCTCTCCTCCACACACAACTGTAGCAGAAGATACAACTAGACTACAAAACAGACAACACCCAGAACCATCAGAAAGTCCAGCTGTGCGGAAGTCCGACAACCAAGGATTTAAAGAAGCCACACTCATCCGTCCGGGCAGGAGGGGCGGCGACACAGACAGGGCGGTCCCGAATCCAGCTGTGGTGGATAAAAGTCCGGAGGGAAACCTTGGGAGCCCCAGTCCAGACCACCCGGCCCAGGGTTTCAGCACCAGGAAGATAAGCCCCCAAACTTCTGGCTGTAAAAACCAGTGCAGGTTGGGGTGGCGGAAGAAACTGCAGGATTCTCGAGAGACTCCTCTTAAGGGCCCACAGTGGACGTAGGATATGCAGACTCAACCCCTCGGGTTCAGCACCACGGCAACAGCTGGAAGGGCACCAGTGGCAGACGGGGAGAAAGTGAAGTGCCAGTGCTGGGAGACAGCTTCCTCCCAGGCAACACTCCAGAGGCCAGGCAGCGGCACTGTCCCTCTGAGAGCTCCCCCCCACACAGAGCAACAGAGCGGTGACACGGTTGCCCCGCCGCATGATGTCCTAAGACTCTGCCCCATGCAACTTCACAGCCGCGCTTCTCTACAGTACGCCACATACTACGACACGGAGTCAAAGCAGCTCTACCTAATACATGGAAACAAACACAGGGAGGCTGCCAAAGTGGGGAGACAAAGAAATATGACCCAAATGAAAGAACAGAACAAAACCCCAGAAAAAGAACTAAATGAAATGGAGATAAGCAACCAATCAGATGCACAGAGAAAACACTGGTATCAGGATGCTCCAGGAACTCACTGGGTACCTCAGCAGCATAAAAAAGACCCAGGCAGCAATGAAGGTTGCATTAAGTGAAATAAAGAAAAATCCACGGGGAACCAGCAGTGGAGATGACAAAGTCAAGAATCAAATCAATGATTTGGAACACAAGGAAAAAGCATTCAATCAGAACAGTAGGGGAAAAAAAATTCAAAAAACCAAGGACAGGCTTAGGAACACCTGGGACTTCTTCAAACATACCCACATCCGAATCATAGGGATGCCAGAAGGAGAAGAGGAAGAGCAAGAAATCGAAAACTTATTTGAAAAAATAATGAAAGACAACTTCCCTAATCTGGTGAAGGAAATAGACATACAAGTCCAGGAAGCACAAAGAATTCCAAACAAGGTTGCCTCAAAGAGGACCACACCAAGACCCATCAAAATTAAAATACCAAAGGTTAAAGATAAAGAGAGAATCTTAAAAGCAGCAAGAGAAACAGTTAGTTACCTCCAAAGGAATTCCCATTAGACTGTCAGCTGATTTCTCAAAAGAACTTTGTTGGCTAGAAGGACCTGGCAAGAAGTATTCACAGTGGTGAAAAGCAAGGACCTACAACATAGATGACTCTATCCAGCAAAGCCATCATTTAGAATGGAAGGGCAGATAAAGTGCTTCCCAGATAAGGGAGTTCATCATCACCAGACCATTATTAAGTGAAATGCTAAAGGGAACTATAGAAGGAAAAGAAGATCAAAACGATGAACGTTAAAACAGCAACAGATTCACAGCTATCAATAACTGAATCCAAATAACCTAAGCAACAAGCAGAACAGGAACAGAATCACAGAAATGGAGACCACATGGAGGGTTGTCAGCTGGGAGGGGAAAAGTACAGGGAATAAGAAGCACAAATTGGTAGGAACAAAATAGACAGGGGAAGGTTAAGAGTAATATAGGAAACGGAGAAGCCAAAGAACTTCCATGTACGACCCATGGACATGAACTAAGGCAGAGGATTGCTTGAGGGAATGGGGGTACCAGGTGGAGGGGGGTAAAGGGAAAAAAATTGGGACAACTCTAATAGCATATAATCAATTTAAAATAACTTTTTTAAAGAAACACACCAAAATGTTATTTTTGGTTTCTGTGGAAACAGATAATGTATGATTTTTACTAAGAAAGTAAATAAATATAAATAAGAAATTTATACTGATCTGGCTTACAAATTTTCTACTGTATATTGGTTTTATTAGCATATTTTTGTAATTACTATTGAATTTTATCCTTCTGGAAAAATATAAGTTGAAAAGAACTATTTTAAAAACAGAAGTATAAAACTTGATCAGTATGGAAAAGTCTTGATTATTCTGCATGTTCTTGACACTTAACTGCATTTGACTAGCAAGCTGTATCAGCAGATAAATAGCCCGTGAGTCTGAAAACAGACAGTGAACAGGGTACTCTTTCTGGAGCTGCTAGTGGGGAGTTGCTGTGACTGAGAAGTCGTGGGAGCGCTCCGTGTTTAACATGCAACCACACCCTGTATGCAGATGATTCTGGACAGCACTGGGAGACCTTCGCATTACGTGTGGGAGGGAAACGAGTGGTTTATCCGAAGTTCGATGGTATTCTTATTTTAGAAGTAACCTTGTTTAAAGTTCTTCTCTTGGCAAAATGATTTACCTTTGGCCCATCAGTGGATGGAGTATAGGTTTGTTTTTTTTTTTTTTTTTAGCTTTCATTATTCTTTCTTTCTTTTTTTTTTTTTTAAATTTATTTTTTTTATTGTTATTCAATTACAGTTGTATGCCTTTTCTCCCCATCCCTCCACCCGGAGTATAGGTTTTTCGTTTCCCTTTTTTAGGGTTTGTTGTCATTCCTCAGTGCCCCACTGATTGGTGCTCTCTCTGATGTCTGGGGCCGAAAGTCCTTCTTGCTGCTAACCGTGTTCTTCACATGCGCCCCCATCCCTCTGATGAAGATCAGCCCGTGGTAAGTGCGCAGCCCGGTCCGCTGGTTTCCGCATGCTCCCTCGCTCCCTGCGCTTTGGGCCCACCCTATCTATGCATCTTTTAGTTGTGTTCTCTTCCTTTGTTCTGAGCTGCAGGTGAGAGGGTCCTCGAGGGTGCAGGAGCTGAGTGGTAGCTCTGCAAGGCTCTCCGCCTCGCTGCTGTGGTGTGGGGGGACGACCTGCGAGCCCACCTCTGGACTTCAGAGCCCAGATTTCAGAACATTTTAGGGACTGCATAGGGTTGCCAACTAATTTGTATTGTTGTTACGTAGAATGTTAAAAACACAGTCTATCATCATTTTCTGTATTAACTAGGAATAGATATTATATATCGGTAAAGCCCCAAATAATAGCTGCTAAAAGTCAAGGAACCCGCCTTCTCCGTCCACATAAGAGAATCCTGGACTGGATGGGTCCGGAGCTGGCGTGGCGCTTCTGGGACTCAGATCTCCTCTATGCCAGGCCGTCGTCCACTGTCCCCTCGCTGTCCAGGGGCTGCCGGAGCTCCAGCTCCTGTGTCACACTGCAGGCGGGCCTGGCCGGGACATCACGCCGCCTTCCTGTCCTGCCCAGGACCTCTGCTGGCATCTGGTCTCAGGCCTGTGTTGTGCACGGTTGCCCCAGGCTGGGCTCCCTGTCCTGGGCGAGGTCAGGATGTCCGCTGAGGGGGGAGGAAGGGAGTGCCCCGGGGAGTGATTTCTCCCTGGCAGCAGAGCCCAGTTCAGTTGTAAATTTGTTAATTCTTTGACTAATGTTCTATTCCACTGAGTGTTGTCGTCAGTTAACTCCACATCATAGGAGGGCTCTGCTTCCAGGGTGTGTCCAGAAAAGCCAAGGGCCTGTGTGGGGCAGGAGCCTCCTCGGCCCTGCAGGCCGAGCCCCTGGTCAGTGCTGGCGGCCGGTGGAGCGTCCCCCAGAGGGTCTGGGGAATGGACGAGGACTTGCTGTAGAAAGCTGTGTGTTGGAAAAATTAGTAAGCAAAAAAGTCCTGGTGGAATGATATTTTGAAAGCTGAAATGATCACATGTTATTTTAAAATCTAAACATCAGCATTACACTAGAAACTTCTATTTGCAGCCACGTATTTTGGAATCATAGAGCTTTTAAAAATATCTTTTGTTCATTCTTCTTTCCTGAGTTTATTTGCAAACTGTGCTATACAGGTTTTTTCTCTGTGAACACTTGAGTTACTTGTTTTGCCAACGTATAAAAAGCTCAAGATAATTTATGGAAGAAACATCTGGTTTCTGTAAATAGGCTCAGAGTAACTAGAGAGTAACGTGTTGCTCAGTGTCATTTACTGAATTTCTCGTCCTGTGATAGTGCTGTGGGAGGGAGGCAGGGTGGCGTCACAACGCGCTGTTGCTATGTTACGTCAACACCGCAAAGCCACTTAAAAATTCAACATTTTGGTACAAGAGTGCCCTGAACACGTAACCCAATTGTAAGTGTTCCTGCGCAGGGGCCGAGCGGCTGTTCTAACCGGTTCTGGCCCGTTGTCTGCCCATCCCAGGTGGTACTTTGCTGTCATCTCCGTCTCCGGCGTGTTCGCTGTGACCTTCTCCGTGGTGTTTGCCTACGTAGCAGATATAACGCAGGAGCACGAGCGGAGCATGGCCTACGGACAGGTCTGTGCGCCCGCCCGCCCGCCCTCGAGTCTGCCCACGCCCCTGGGGTTTGACTTGGCGCGCTCCTGCAGGGCCAGGCTCTGTGTGACAGGGTTTGTTCTTTTCCACATGAAAACATCTCACAGTGAGAGCATCCCTTTAGACTGCGTTAGACATTTTTAGTACAAAGCCACGTCAGTAAGTATTGGCCGGTCACACATGTCAGCTTTGAAATTACAGTAGAATATTTTCATGTTATTGAAGTCCTTTTGAACAGCATACTGAAACTAAGAAATGCTATGTCGTGAGTTAAAAATTATTAATATTGCATGGCTACTTTAGAAATTGGGGGGCTGACACCCAGCGCAGAGGTCAGCAGACCTTTCCTGGGGCTGTGTGCACGCAGCCTCTCATCACCTGAGGCTTTTGCCTGTGTGTGTTTACACCTGCTACGTGCAGGAGCCTCGCAGCTAGATTAGGCCGAGGGGGGCCAAGCTCGGGATGCTGCGGGGGGGAGGGGAGGGACTCAGTGCCAACGGCAGCGGGCTGTCATCTTGTCAGGTGTGGCCGTGCGGGGCCTCCGCAGCCGCGAGACTGGAGCCACCGCCTGAGGCGGAGCCTTGGTCCTCCGAGGGACTGTCATCGATGCAAAGGCACCCTGATGAGGATTCGTGGGGTTGAGAGGGGGTGGGGGTGGGGGGGGGGTGGTGGGAATGTGTAGAAAAAGAACCAGTGATTCCAGTTGTGAATTTAGAACATTTTTGAGAGCATGAATGTATTTGGGAGACTGATGACATGCTGGGAGGTGGGGCTCAGGGGCTCCCTGGGACACTCAGTGATAAGAAATTGATGGGCAGCTAGAGTTTTTTAATAGCTTTATTGACATATAATTTACATACCATGAAACTGTCCGTTTTATGTGCATAGTTCAGGGAATTTTGGTAAATCTGTACACTTGTGTGACCATGACCCAAAACCAGAACCCAGTTTGTGCTGCTGAAGTGGTTTGTCACAGCCGCATCTTTGGAATTAACGTAATATAGGCAAATTCTAGCAAATCAACTGAAACCTTCTAGAGTGACGTGGAGGTGGAGAGAAGACAGGGTCTGGTGATCTCTGTGGTCAGTCTGACACAAAGACCCCCTGTCGGGGGTCAGGTGGGTGGGGACGAGGAGAAGGCACACGTCAGGAACGCCTGCACGCTGATGGGACACCCACTGCCTCGCACGTGGCCTGCTGCCCTCTGAGGGGTGTGGTCTCCATCCAGTGCCTTGCACGGCCCCATCTGCTCACCTGCAGGCCCTTCAGGCCAGTGGGCCAGCGTGCCTGCAACCTCAGCACTTTGACCTGTGTCTGCCCATGGCTTGTAAGGACTTCCTCGAAGTGTAGCGGTGTGGGTACTGGGTGCTCAGTGCGTGTTCCTGCTGTCCTGCCACCTCATCGGTAACTGTGACCGCTGAGGACACAAACCTCAAAGCCCTTACATTTCATGTCAGCCAGCCTTGACTCTGTCTCAAGGCAAACGTTCATTTAACTGTGACTTCCCTGCTGGGGGAAGTCACTGTGAGCCTGGGCTCCCCTAGAGCACTGCCTTTTAGAGCACTGTCTCTTAGACCCCTTCCTCAGAGCGCTGCGGGCAGGGCAGGCCCACCCTCGACCCAGCCAGTTTTCTGGGGGGTTTTTCCATCTGTTTTACAGATGACTTTGTCAGTAGGATTTATGAACAAACATCCAGGAAGCTTTGGAGCCTCTGTCTTCGAGGCTGCTACGTAGTTTTCAGTTAAGAATCGGATCAATTTCCCTTCCTGTGGGAGAAGAGCGTTCAAGGCACTACACTGGTAGGAGGATCACGGGGTCACAGCGTCCTGAGTCGTCTCACCTTTGACCTTGACTCGTTCCAGGTTTCAGCCACATTTGCTGCCAGCTTGGTGATCAGCCCCGCCATCGGCGCGTACCTGGGCCGGGTGTACGGGGACAGCTTGGTGGTGGTCCTGGCCACGGCCATTGCCCTGCTGGACATTTGCTTCATCCTCGTGGCCGTGCCCGAGTCACTGCCCGAGAAGATGCGGCCAGCGTCCTGGGGGGCGCCCATCTCCTGGGAGCAGGCTGACCCCTTCGCGGTATGTCCACGGGGTCTCCTCATTGGCAGGAAGTGGGGCCGCAGGGTTCAGTGCGGCAGCAGGAATGTTTTCTTGTGGGCGTTTCTTCGGGGAGATACGTTGATGATTTTGAAATAGCTTTGAGACTTGTTTGGGGAGGACAAAAAAACGTGAGAGAGGCATCTGGGGCCTCTGAACACTGCTGAGGGGGTCCGCGCAGCCCGACGGAAGCCTGACGTCGGCCCTTTCCCTGTCTAGTCCCTGAAGAAGGTGGGCCAGGACTCCGTCGTGCTGCTCATCTGCATCACGGTGTTCCTCTCCTACCTCCCGGAGGCGGGCCAATACTCCAGCTTCTTCCTGTACCTCAGACAGGTGAGCCCTGCCCTGCCATGGTCGGCCGTCCTGCCGTCAGGTGACAGAAACACTCATGTTGAGAGAGCTGGGGTAGCAGAGGCCTTTCGAAATGAAGGCCGCTCTGCACACGGCTGCTCACCGGCATCGGCTGCACATCCTGGTGGGTCAGATGGATCCCACGTGCCCATGGGCAAGTCTGAGCTTGTCTGCTGCTCCTGCCCGTGGGGGGGCTCTGACCCCGCAGAGGAGGGCTCTGCTGCTGCGTGGGAGGACAGCCGCCACCGAAAGGGGGGTGTGTGTGTGTCGCTTCCTCCTCCGCGCCCAAGTTCATGGCCAAGGTCTTACGCTGAAGAACTGTTTGGTTATAAATGAGGAGCTGGGGGGGTTTTATGGTATTTGCTGTGCTTTTTTATTTATTGATGTAAGTTTTTCTGGAAACTTCTAGATAATGAAATTTTCGCCAGAGAGTGTGGCTGCATTTATAGCAGTTCTCGGCATTCTGTCCATCATTGCACAGGTGAGTCCCTGCCGTGGGTGGGAGGGACGTGTCTCCAGGGCTGGCCCAGGCTGGCGGGTGGGATGGGGCCTCGGCGGCCCTCTCGGGCGGGGTCTGGCGGAGTCACCGCTCTCAGGGTCTGTGGTTACAGGTTCAGAAACTGAACTTTGACAGGTAGTGACATTGATCAGATGTGGGGGACAGACACGTGTCGATCACCGTATGATGCGTAAATCAGACAGTTTGTTGATTTACACCAGGGTATATACCTGTATAAAATGAGACATTTTATATCGGTCCTTTTTTTTGACTCATTCATTCAACAAATACTTGACTGCCTACCACGCGGCAGCCGCTGGGGGGATAGAAGTGAGCTTAACCAAGTCCCTGCTGTGCTGGAGTTTACATTTTTGTTGAATAAGGTAATTATTAAATATGTCAACTTAAACATATCCGGTATAGTGAGAACTATAAAGAAAAGGTCCAGGGGACAAAAAGAGCGACAGGGTGTCGTGTCCCTGGGAAGGCTGGGAATACTTGCGCTACGAGGTAACCATGGTGACCGTGGAGCTGAGGCTCAGAGGACGGAGCCTCTGCAGCAGCAGCCGAACTGGAAATGAAGTTCCCGGGGGAGACGGCGCCTGGCTGGCCCTTGTGGTGTGGGGTTGGGGGAGGGCGGGCGACGCTAGGTCACTAGGGCCCCTGAGAGTGTGTTTGCCCCGGAAGTCGGGGGTGGGGGGGGGGTGAAGGGGACAGGGAGGGGTCTTGCAGGGCACTCAGACTCCCAGGCCAAACAGGAAGCCTGGGGAGGGCTTCCAGCAGGAGCGTGTGGCAGTGTTTGTTCGGGGAGCCCCGAGGGTAGCCAGTGGCTGTTTGAGGAACAAGAATGTGGGTTTTCTTAGGAGACATTGTTTTCTACCCTGCCAGCTCTCTCTGTGCGCCAATAAGCCCTGATCCAGTGACCCGGAACTTCTTCCTGTTAAAAAGCCCCACCCACTCCCAGCCACGTGGCTTTGCCTCTGCCAGCCGCCTTACACCTCTGCCCGCAGGGTCCAGTCTGCAGACTCCTGCTTCTTCGTTAGGAAATGGAAGGGCGAGTCCTTTAATGGGACTTGGGCAAGTTTCTCCACCTCTTAGTGGGGCTCCCTCTGTAGATCCCGTCGTTTGTGAATTTCTGGGAGGTTTAGTGATAAACTTAAAATTCTGTAGTGTGCCTCCTCCACGGTGGCATCCATGCGTGCACGTGGCGTTGAGCTTTAGTGCTGTGTCTGACTGCAGATTTGCCTTGACCATCCTGGGTCGGAAAGCACTGTGTTTCAGCACTCATTCCTGGCCACCCAAAAGGGCACTGCCTTGTTTCCTACGTTCCGGATGAAAGAGCAGGCTGACAGGCTGACGGGCAGGCGACAGGAGATCAGGAGTCACAAGCTTAAGAGGTGTCCTTTCAGTCTGAGAGGACTGTGTTCAGGCAGTAACACCAGACTGCAGGGGACAAGTTGAAGGGCTCAGCAGGTAGACCACAGTCCTTGAGAGCTCAGGACCTGGAGAGCAGTCGTGTGGGTGCAGGGGAGGGTCCGCAGCAGGGCCCTGGGTGTGGGAGGGAGCAGCCACATCCATCTCCCCAGGGCGTTTGGGGCAGAAGCATAGCCCAGGGCCTTCAGGGCCCACATGGAAAATAGTGTTTGAGATGCAGTTACATTATAGAGAGAGAAAACTAGTTGGTGTTCAAGCACGGGCGAGGAGGAGGATGTGGTCTGCGTGTGTTGGCAGTCACATCTTCATGGGGTCACATGAACTACTAAAGTGTTGGGAGCAGTTAATACAGAGCCCCGAAGGCAGGTCATTTAGTATTCCTGTTTGTGCAAGGCACACAGTTGAGAATGACTGTCCCGCTGACCTTGAGCCTGGGAAAGGCCATGTTCGCCCGTCTTGTCCAGCTAGAGCTGCCACTCAGCCCGTCACTGTGGAGTGGGCCTCGTGCCTCTCCTCCTCCTGTCCTGAGTGTCCCCTCCGAGTCCCCATGTTGACATGGGCATAGAACACTGTCACAGATGTTGGGTGTGCCTCAGCAGACTGAGGTCACAACTGTGTCCGTTTGGTCCCTCAGAGTGGCCAGCGGGGACACCTACAGCTCACAGGGGCTTTTCCCTAATGTTTTAAAAACTTGAAGAATTAGTAGTAAGCACGTCAGAATTTGGGAGGTTTATGTGAAAATACAGGTGTGTAGCTCCTCCCCCAAACTCACTGGATGTGGCCACACTGGCTAGGTGCACCTTCTGGTGGGAGCCATGTGGTGGCCATCCCCTTTGGGGCCTATATGCCCCGCTTCGCCATAGGCCCCGTCGCTGCCTGGCACCCCGGGTAAGTTGTAACACTCGCAGTAGATGTTTGCAGGGGCCTAGGCCGTCCTCCATATTGTCACCTTCTGTGCCTGCTTCTAGTCCTCCACGCTGTGCGGTCTCCTTGTGCCCCTTTCCAGTACACCAGGGACGTCTCACACTGCGCCCCAAACCCCCACCGGAGGCTGCCTCCCTCCCTGCGGTGCGCACAGCTCCCCCAGGGGCCTCGCCAGTCACTTGACTGTAGATGTCGTTCTTGATTCGTTGCTCCCTCCCCTCCCATTCCCTGTCCGTCCCCTGCTCAGCAGATGCTGGAGGCAGCAGCCCCTGCCACATGCACTGCCCGGAGCCCACACCTGCACCCTTGCCTGCTCACAGCCACACCTGCTTGCTGCAGCTCAGGCAGCGTTCTGCGGAGTTGTTCTTGTAAGGTACAATTTTAAACAAACTCGCTTTGCTTTGCAACCAGAATAAAACCTAGACATGACCTCCCTTCCTTCCCTCCCTCCAGCCTCCATGTCTAGTGCACACCAGTCCAAGCCCCGGGTGCTGGCCCTCCGTCTTCTGGCTCTCTCCCCTCCCAGTCTCTTCTGCACCTCCTCCTCCCCCAACTCCAGCTGCCACGTCAGTGTTGCCTCCTAGTCCCGGAAGGGCCTTCCTTCCCTGCCCACCCAGAGCTGAGCAGCCCGTCCCACACTACCCCGTTTTACTCTCCTTGTAGCAGCCGCAGCCTGGAATTACCTGCTTAAGTGAGTGTGCTGACGACAACCGCCTTTCCTCCACTGGGAGGGAATCCTTCTGCGCACAGTCCTTGAGGTCACCGCCCTCCGACCTAGAACACTGTGGGCCGTGGTAGGGCCGTGGCAGGTATTTGAGTGACCGACCAAAGCTGATGTCAGTTAGCAGTTAATTAGCTGTGCCATCTTGGTTAAGTTATATGTCACTGAACGTCCTCCAAATGAGTTATACTAGATTAAGGGACAGATTTTCTTCTGTGTTGTACAGTAGTTATAATTTGTTCCGTCGTGGTTGAGGATACCGTGACATTCCGAGTCACACAAGGTTTTCACAAACATTTATTAAGAACTGGCGTTAAGTGCTAGGGAGACAGATCAGAAAGCAGGCCTGTCCTCGGGGTGAGGTCAGTGTCCCCAGTCCCGGGGCCACCACTCACACAGGTTCTCTCCGCTAGCAGCTGCTTGTGCGACTCCCCTTTGAGGCTGCAGTTGAGGGACCCGCCACAGCAGAGGTCCAAGTCTTTTGGAACTCAGTCTCGGGCTCACCTGATTTAAGAGAGTCTCAGACAAGAAAGATGCGGGTCCTAATTCCTAATTGCCCAAGAACCCTTCGCTTTGTACTGGCTTGTTTGATTAAGCTCTTAGCTCTCTCAGGTGAAAGAATTTTAAACCTGATCATTGTGAGTTTAGAGTGCCAGCCAGTCATCAAACAGTGATATCCCCAATTATTTCCATTTCTTCCTTGAGGGACTTACTAGTGACCATATGTGGTGTGTGTCATACCTTAATTAGAACCACCAAACTGCTTCCCAGTGTCCCCAGGTCACTGCAGAATGTGTCAGCTTCGAAAGACAGTGGGGAAGCAGGAAGACCCGCCAGCTTGCAACGCCTTTACTGAGCGCCTTCCCTCTCTGCGGGCCCTGCGCTCAGTGCCCAGTGTGAATGGGGCGAGTCTAGGGCAGGGTCCGTTTTCCCAAAGGCCAAGGTCTTGGCTGTACACTGGGCTCCTCCCACGTCCTGCTTGTCAAACTGAGTGAGTTTGCAGGGGGCTGGCGGCAGAGTTTGGGTAAAGGACACACGGGGCAGTTGGACGGGGCAGGTTTTCTGCAGTCCGGGAGGAACTGGACCTGTAGCCTGTGACGTGACAGGGCTCTCTCCCCGAGTCACCCTTCGGCCTCCTGTCGTAACTGCTGGTCTAGGTGGCACCCGACAGAAAGGTCGGAAACAAAGCTCACCTTCCGCTTTGCACTTCTAGCATTGTTCCTGAGTCTGGCTCCGTGTCGCCCCTGCTTCTGCCACCTGGAGTCGTGGTCTCAGATACACTGTAGTGGTCCTTTTATTACAGGTTGAAAGAAGTCACCAACTAGCTTTTCTTTTTAGTCTTAAAAAGCTATTGTATTCTGACAAACCATTTTGGTCTTTTTTTTCCCCCCAGACCATAGTCTTGAGTTTACTTATGAGATCAATTGGAAACAAGAACACCATTTTATTGGGCCTGGGATTTCAGATACTGCAGCTGGCGTGGTATGGCTTCGGTTCAGAACCTTGGTAGGTGTTAATTATTTTAACTTTCTTAAACATTTTGGTGTTTGTCTCTTTTTTTCTTTTTTTGCTTTGAGATATAATTGACAGTTTCTGTACTTATTTGCTTCTCAACTAAGGCTTAGACTTCAGTCTTTTACTATGTTTTTGTCTCTCAAACTATACAATACAAACCTCTCCCTTGTGTGTTAGAATATTCTAGAATGGCCTGACAGGTGACAACAGGTTGGGTTTTGAATGAGACTATTGAGCCTTTGAATCCCGAGTGTTTAGTGTCTCCATCAGCCTGTCACCAGAAGAATGCACCCAGTCCCATAGCACTAGGGCCCTGAAAGTTAGCATGCTTTGCCTTTTCTGGTTTTCTGGCTAGAAGGGTCATCACTTGTGGCAGCCTCGGAGTCTGTGAGCAAGTGCAGGGGGTGGGGCCCCTGCCGAGGCCAGGCTGCCCGCGTCCTCCTGCGCTGGGTGCCTGCAGGACTAAACCTGCTCTGTACCGACGTCCCACACACCTGCGCACGCCCTCTGTCCGCACTCGGTGTGTTCTGACGGATACTGTTTTCTAGTCCAGCCTTCAGGATGAGTTGCTCACGGTTTATCTAAAACATTGTTCTAAACATCAGACCAGGAGCATCCAAAGTTCTGATCAAATTGGTGGTATCTCCATGCTGCATCGTAAGACAGTGGACATGTTGCGGGAAGTTACTGACTTCACGTATTTGGAAATGTTTAATGGTGTTTATTTGTATTATATACTATTCTCCACATATTGGGGAGGGCACCCTTCCAGGACCCACTGGCATGGGTTCTGCAGCCCCCAGAGCTCACGTGGGGCCACTGGGGGCTGACGTCTGGGCTTCGTTGCTCTGCCCGCAGGATGATGTGGGCCGCGGGGGCCGTGGCCGCCATGTCCAGCATCACCTTCCCAGCCGTCAGTGCGCTCGTCTCTCGGACTGCTGACGCTGACCAACAAGGTGAGTCCATGGGACTCGTGCCGGCTGTGTAGGCACAGAACACTGCAGTCCCAGGTCCTCTCCTCAGGTGCAGACAGAGCCTGCACCTCTGACGTGGGGCCACGCCACACCCAGTGATCCCTTAGGGGTGCTGCAATGCACTGGACACCTGGGGCCACCCTTGGCCCTCGTGAAAACCTCACAGGCTCAGTGGTATGAACACAACTGGCAAACATTTCTGTCGTCTTGGGCTTTGTGGTAGGAACATTCAACTCTTGGAATGGTAACAATTCTTTGGAAAAAAAAAAAAACACACAACCTAGTCATAAAAAAGCGGTGTTCCGAAAGACTGCTCGTGGCCACTGGGTTGATGAAAGAGGAAGGCAGGCGAGCTGCCGTTTGGGTTTGAGCACGCACCCCAGGTGAGCAGGGGACTCTCTGCTTCCGACTGCGCGGGGCGGGAGCTCCCAGCTCACTTTCAGCCAGGGCACTTGCACGGGGGCACCATGAGCTCCTGCCCGCCCGTTCCTGCGGCACACCGGGCCGAGCCCCGTCTGCTCCAGCTGAGTTACTACACTCCTAGTAGTAACAGAGTAGTTTACGGAGCTGGTGGCCTCTGCAGTAACTGTCGTCACAGTCCATTGCCACTTGCTAGCGTGTGATAAGAGCTTCAGTTTTCACGGTCGGAGCAGCTTCCAGCGCAGGACAGAAGCGACCGTGTGCTGAGGGGCCCTTTCTTCCAACTACTCAGGTGTCGTCCAGGGAATGATAACGGGGATCCGAGGGCTGTGCAACGGTCTGGGCCCAGCTCTGTACGGCTTCATCTTCTACATATTCCACGTGGAGCTGAAAGAGCTGCCGATGACGGGGACAGATGTGGGGACGAACACCAGCCCGCAGCACCACTTCGAGCAGGTGGGTCGTCACGAGTTACAGAGTGCGTGCATCTGGCTGCTCGCAAAAACCACAATGTGACACTTCCATTATTTTAGATGGCCTGGTGCCTTTAAAAACCAAAGCCAAACCAGCTGTGCATCCCTTCTCTCTCAGGAATGAAGGGTAGTTTAAGCGTTCCGGCTGTGTGGCACTAAGGGCACAGGCAGCAGCCGGCTGCCTTCTGCATAGGGGAGGCAGGCAGGTGTTGCGAGACTTCCCTCATCCCAACTGAGAATATCAACAGCAGACACCCTTTCCCTGTTTATTGAACAGAACTCCACGGCGGTCTCCTGAGCAGCTGTGAGACCGGTTTTCAATGAATGCAGGGTGTGTTTGTGGCTGTGCGGTGGGGGAACCGGCTGTGCGAGTTTGGCTCTCACAAAGGTCTGCTGGATTCTTCTGGTCGCAGCATGACCCATGGGCACTGACTGCTCACTCAGGCAGTTAATGTACTGTTGTGTGCTCCTCGGTTTTACTCTTGAAAAAAATTAAGTGAAGGCTCCTAGAATGTGTTCTGATTTTGTGCTGCAGGTGACGCTACTTTTGCATAGGATATTTGGCTGTTTTCTTGGGTCAACTGTTACCCCCAGAATTTTCTTTTGAGACTGTGATAGTACCCCTTTACTCCTGAAAAGGGACCGCTTTTCTAGCTATGGCTTTAATGCTATAATTAAATAATTATGGTTTATAATTCACAGCAATGAGATATCACCAAAAGAAATCAGCAGTCTCTTAGTAGTAAAGATGTTTTTGCAAAAATGCCAATTATGCTTTTCTGTCTTCCCTAGAACTCCATCATCCCTGGCCCCCCCTTTCTCTTTGGAGCCTGTTCAGTACTGCTGGCTCTGCTGGTGGCCTTGTTCATTCCGGAACACACCAACCTGAGCCTGCGCCCCGGCGGCTGGAGGAAGCACTGTGGTGGGCACAGTCACCCTCACAGCACGCAGGCGCCAGGAGAGGCCAAAGAACCCTTACTCCAGGACACGAACGTGTGACGCCACAGCCAGGGAGGCGCCCCCACCGGCACCAGGGCTAGAGTTTGCACCTGTGGCCCTGACGGACATTCCACTTCCATCCACAACGGACTGTCAGGGTGTCTTAACAAACCTGTCTGCATGGGCTCCGTGGGGACTCGAGAACGAACCGGACAGTTTTCCAAAGATGTTACAATTTTTTTGAAAAGGAACTTTTTGTTTATTAGAACCGATTTCTTGCCACTAAGCTGTTTGTTTTATTATATACACCCTTTAATTAAAACCTCTATGTGTAACTTCTTACATACTAGCAATGTCTCTGCTGCCATTTCCTGCAGGTGTTGAGCTTTAACCACGTGCTGACTCGCAGCAGACAGAGTGGGAAGTATGGCTGTGGACCTGTTTTTAACCTTGTAAAACCTGGAGTCAGCTTTTATTATTGTAAAATCTTGGGTCAAATAATTCAAAGCCTTAAATGCAGATGCACTAAAGAAATGGTAAATTGTTCGTTTGCATTAAAAAAAAAAAAAAAGAAAACCTCAAGAAAACTACTAAATCTGAATCATGTTTCAAACTTGTTTGTAGTAATTTTATTTTAAACAGTACTCACTACTGCTTTTTAAGAAAATATGAGTCATGTAGAATTTCATTAAGTTGGGGTATTCAAGAGCCTCTCCATATAAATGTGGGCTCGAAGTTGCCCCCCCCCCCCACTTACACCACTATTCTTTGCTTTGTGTTTGCATAATCATGGGACCTCAGCACTTGAAACCGTATCTAGAAATTACACAGTGAAGCTGGTACCCTTGAGAACGTCCGTGTGCTACCTACATGCAGATAGAAAAACATAGTGGCCTTTCCGGACCGTCACAGTAACACTTCACTCACAGAGCTGATGTTTGTCCTCGACTGCCAGGACCCTAGGAGAGAGCTTTATACAATTACTGATGTGAATTTCTCTAAAGTGTATATTTTTGTGTCCAGTTATATTATTTAAGAAAGTGTTACTTTGTAAAACTTGTACATAAAGTGTTGTATAGTCTACACAGTTTTCATCTTGTGTGTAGTTATTGCTTAATGCTTTTTAAACTTGGAACATTCACTTATGGTTAAATAAGGTCTCAAAGAAATGTAAATATTCTGTTAATAAAATTAAATATTTTAATGATTTTTTTTTAAACAAAGTCTTGATCTGTGATTCCCCAAAGGGCCTGTTGTGGCTTTGTCACTGTCATTTTTACGCAGCAAATCAAGCTTCACACCTCCTCTCTGAATCCATTTCTTCTCCTTCACTGTAAGATACTCTTGTAGGAAGACAACGAACTGAAAGCTTAGCCCATAAGTTAAAGCGATTTTCTAGGCAAAGTTGTAGATCAATCCTTTTTCTGTTTTTACATACTTTCTACATGTCTAGTCCCAAAATATTAGTACTTACTAAGCTCACAGAGTTCACAGAAACACATTAAGTGCAATATTTTGATGATTAACACGTACAAAGTACACTGCAAAACAATTTCAAATTTCAAGGTTTAAGAGGTAGAGCAAAGGATTAGCACACTCCAATCTATACATGTACCTCTAATACAAAGAGAAATCTTTGGTGCCTCAAAGTGGTCTCTGTCCTATCTTTTGGAAATTCTCAACTTTACACATGTGGACGTGAAAGAGGGTATCTATGCTTACAAAAAGAAAAAAAGCTACCAGTGTGTCATCTCATCCAAACGCTGTCGGTAAACTTTTATATTATGTATTACATAGCACTTACAAGAAAGCAAGTTCTAGTATCACCAAGAGGCTCCTTCCCGGCTATTTGTTAAGTGTTTTCAAGTTACTGTAACCATGGGCTCTCACTGACGCAGCCGATCTAAATGAGGAAAGCGCTACGGGAAGAGTCCCTGCCCAGCAGCCGTCACTGATGTGCTCACTGAGGTGCCCGGGTGCACCCCCGGTCGGGACACCTCGCGGTGGCCAGCCATGTTTCAGAGCAGACTCGCTGTGGCTTTGCTACAAAATGAGCCAAGACTAACCAGGGGGCTGTTGGGATGTCACTAAAGTCCTGAAACATCTTTCCTTGTCTGTACAATATGGTCCTTGAAGATAATTTTTAAAAGATTAAGTGAACATGAACAATATTTGCCAACAAAAAATGATTTAGGTGTTTCTTAAGAGAATGCTACTCCACTGGATGGCTGTCAACAAGAAAAAACAGGCCCTATGATTCTGGGTGAGTTTTTAAAATCACCTGATTTCTTCTGACTATTCTTACTTGAAACTTACACAATGAGAAAGTTTTAACATCTAACAGTTACTCGTTTTGCCTACTTTATTAAATGAACATTAAAATATACCCATTTTGAGATAAAAAGCAAATACAAGTATATTCATGATGTTCTTTTGTATAGTGCTAATTTTTAAAACAAAATTCCACTAATACAAATTTAATCACATTAAAAAAAAACGTGGAAAAATCCAAATGAAGGAAAAATTAGGTGAGTACAGACTCTTAGGAAGCTGTGAAATCCTGTAAACTTTGTGGCTCAAATGACTAAAACACTGTCTGCATCACCTGGTCATGTAAATATACTGTCCAAGTTATTTTTATAATAAATTTATCAAAATCACTCGAGACTAAATAGCTAATTGAAAGTAGAATACTTGCTATGAAGGAGTAATTCACTCAGTTTCAGGACTTTCCCTGTGACTACAAATTATCGGTAACAGGTATGTGAGGAGGTATCACCTTCCCTTGTAATTCTTAGGTGGCAAATTTCAGACTTACTCTACTAATGAAAATGATAAGTGAATTATTAGCATTCTTTGGCCCCTGTTACGTCTGAGAAGTTTTACCCAGAGTCGTCATGATTAGACTGCCCCGTATAAAGATCACTCTTGCCTCAGAACTTGCAGGAACCTCTCAGGGCGAGTTTAATAAAACCCTACCGTAGCACTCCCACCTGGGCGAAGCACCGCACGCACAGGCTGAAGAGGTCACTGCCCGCCCTCAGGCGCCCCCGCGCCAGGGGAACCTGCTGCTCTAGACAGCCCACCATCAGCGCATGCCCGCCACACCTGCGCCAGCCAACCGCAGATGCCCACCGCCTGAGTGCCTAGCGCCTTGCTAAGGGGCGCGGGAGGCACAGGGCTAACTACTGGGAGGCTGCCCGGGGAAGTACGCCGAGGGGGAGGGAGCGCCAACGACCGGTTTGGAGCAGGGCTGCAGCGCTCCTAATGTGCCATCTTTCTGATGGTCTGCAAATGAGGACAGAAAGATCATTTACATTCACTTCAGCCTTTACCCGCACTCACTCAAACCACAGCGGACCACTTCAGAAGCGTCTTCTCACCTGGGTTACTGAAGAGGTTCTGGCTGAGTCCACGTAAAGGAATGCTATCTTCCCTTTTCTTCAGGTATTTGGATTCTAGCCCTAAATTTTCACCACTTAGAAAGGAAAAAGTGATTATTTACTTTAATAAACTCTTATTTTCTCTTTAGTAGCTAATTTTGAATATTTACCTAATCTACATACCTACAGTTTTGTTCAAAACAGATCACATTGCTCACTGATTTATCTATACACAAGCTGAAGTACCCTTCTTCCCAGGACAGAGTAAGTTATAATAAGTAAAGCTAAAACTTCTAAGAGCAGGGCTAAGGAATAATATGGGGGATGAACATTCTATGAGCACTATGAAAATACACATGTGCATGTCTTGAGAAAAATCAGTATTATTTAGGACTTCCTATCTCATCCTGTATTTCAAAGGAATGCTTTTCTTGTTCTACAACCAAACACTCTTCAAAACTTGTGCTCAAAGTTGTCATCACAGCTACTAATATACATTGTTAACAATAGGGAATTCTGGTTAGATGAACACAAATATGGTATTTCAAAAAATAAGTGTGTCTGTACTTTTATCTTCCCCTTCTTTCCTGATCTGTCCAGTGCTCACAATCTCTCTAGCAGAACATGTGACATCAGAAACATAAAGCTCAATCCAGCCTGAAGCGCACAGGGAGGGTACAGGTGCAGGTGGCCCTGACTGCCTCACGGGTTAAGTAAACAGGGACGCACAGTAAGAAAACACCACTCCAATGTCAGAGATAAATAAGCAGGCACCAGAGCTTTTCAAGCACTGACACATATCCTTTAGGGTGACTTTCAAAACCGCAAATGTTAAGTGTTATGTCCACCAGCACTTACTTCTCCTTATCAGCCGAGCAAGGCCCGCTGGCAGTCGTTCCTGACTGTGCATCTCCCGGGGGCGCACTGGCTTTAGGAAACTGCAGGTTAAACTGAACCTGTGAGGTGAGAACACATCTCGGTAACCAAATCAGTGGGAACGGGGACGACCCACACGGACCCGGTGGTTCTTTTTCTCGCCCGATGGCAGACCACTGAGGCCCAGGCCTGACCTCTAGTTTGTAACGGACACCTCTTACGGAGCAGGCTCCGTGAGGAGAACCCTGTTGCCCTGGGCATATAGCCCCTGTCCCATGAGCAAGGTGAAGGACGGAAACAAGCCCGCACACATGTGAGTGCACAAGCGTCCCACGGCGCAGAGAGGGACCAAGTGCGGCACTGATGCTTTCACGTTGCGCTTTCTGAGAATCCTTCCCTTTTCAAGAACTTTCAAAGCCCCTGTTATTTTTACTTAGGGAACGTGTAAACGCAGCGTGTCAGGAAACCTGCCGGCGTAAATGGCCACACTCACAGGGCAGAGGAGAAAAATCCTGACCACGTGCACGCGGAAAGAAAAGGCACACGAAAACCATGTCTATTTTTGGTAAAAAACTGCTGCTGAAATAGGCACAAACAGATACCAGGATGAAATGATGAATGAGAAAGGTAAATGCTGCTGTACTTGGCTTTCAAGTTCAACATTCCAAAGAGATCGGCCTGCCTACATTGAGCTAACGCTTAACGTGGTCAGAATCAACACAAACAGGATTTTGTAAAAAGCAAGACAAGATGATTTTACTATTCCTTACACACACACGGAGGAAAATTAAGAAACAGTACGAGATAGTAATACATGATATAGTTTCTGGCCGCCAATCACAAACAATTAGAAAACTGGACAAAGTGGACGAAAGAACGTTCTCAAACACCGGACTACAGGCGGTGCCAGACCATAAACAGTGCAGCCCCTCCGAAAGGCCAGCAGCCCCTTACAAATCACACCCATGCCGCCAGGCATCCTACCCGCAGGTCCTCCCTGTAGAGAAACATAAACATTGAGCACATGGCAGCTTTCTGTGTGACAGCCCAGAACTGAAAATGACACAAATGTCCACCAAATGGCCAACAGAGAGACACCTGTGGCCTCTCCATACAAGGTGACGGCGCCGAGCAACTAGACCTGAGCTCCTGGCCCTGAGGGCAGACAGAAGTGACAGCCTTGAGCTGTGTGAGCCCCCGCACAGGCAACACGGCAAGGCAGCCACCCGAGCAGGCCGCAGGCCGGCAGGTGCTCCGGCGGACAGTGGATTAGCTGCTGAATGCGCTAGGGAGCTGTTTCTGAAAAGGCAAACGCTCTCCAACTGGACTGTCCTGACGGCTTTACAACCCACAGATCGACTCACACTACCAAACGGGAAACTCAGCGCGGGGAGAATTCCGTGGAAGGGCCCACATGAGCAAAAGAGCACGGCAATCAGTGACATGGGGCACACGGATCAGCGGCGGCTAGTGCAGCGGAGCCTCTTATTGCCTAAGTCGCGGTCAGCCCTCCCAACCTGCCCTGGCTCACTTCGGACATTATGTAATTTCTGGAAGGCTGATTAAAATGAAAAGCAATTTTGAATTCAATCATAATTTTCAAGAACAGATAAACCCTATGATGTAACAACACTGCCTATATAGATTTTTATTAAAAGCAACAGTATTCCTTGGTATACGCATATCTATTCTCCTTAATCAGCAATGCAAGAAAAGTCAGTGAAATGCATCTAAACACTCTTTACCTAACATTCTCAACACAAACACCAGGCTTCCTTCCTGTCACTGGAAGGCCCCGCATAACCGAAGCGCTGACAAGCAGCTCCGCCCGCTGCTCCTCAGGGCGACCCGCCACAACTGCCACGGAACTACAACAGCATTTTAGAAGTCCCCGATTCCATCTTTTACAAAATCGTCTTCCCAAAACTGTTTGTCTCCATGGTGCGGGAGGAAATCAGTTTGGACCTGAGGTTGGAATGAATGAAACCCCAGGCTGGTCTGGGTGGACCGGATCACCGTGGAAACGAAGCGACGCTTGTGAACCTGACACAGAAATCTAGGGCGTCAGTACTGAGGGCGACGCGGAAGCACTCAAACGAGCAGCAACATGCCTTCGCAAGCGAACCCAGGCCGGGAGCACGGCCGGGCACGCGCTCCCCGGCCCGGAGCTGCACTCGGCGTCTGCGCATTCGGAGTCTGCTCTGGGCCCGCCCCCCGACCTCCATGGCCCGCAGCGGAATGGGGAACAGTCCCCACTCCCCCGCTGTGGGAAGGCAGGAACCCCAGCGAGGTTTGAGAGTTGCAGGGGATACAGGCAGAAGAATGAACAGAGGGAGAGGCGGCATAGGAACAGTTTCAGCAGGCTGACGTCCAGACTGTCACAAACCCCAGTGACCCAGGACAGATCACAGAGTGCGCACCGCATTCCTGTGAGCGCAGAGACCAGCCGTGCGGTGATCGCGCGTCACCTCACGCATCACCTAATCCTAGCAACTGATCAAAGAATAAATTTCATAAAGGTAAAAATATCTGTATGTTAATAACTTGCTATTAGAGGGAAGTGTTAATGTGCTTACCTTTGGTCCTGAAACTGGGTGGACGGTGTTTTTGGCAGATACAGGGTGAGAAAAGGTGCTCTGGAAAGCAAAGGCAGAGGAAGCAGGATAACCAATCCCACAGGCTGGGTACACCATTCTGCCATCGACCTAAAAATAAAAACAGAGAAGTGAAGGATGAGAAATTAGCTCTAAACAGTATCTGCTGACCCAAGAGGCCTGAGCAAGGGCTCTAAGGAAGTTGAAATCACTATCTCAGAGCCCCACCTTCTTTATTAAGGCACCAGGAGACCGGCTTCCTCACGCAGCACAAGCTGGGGCAGCCTGGCTCTCCGAGCGGCCGTACCAGCGCAGCCCAGACAAACCTTGGACCTGCCTGGAGCTGTTCACACACAGGGTTCACTCTAATACCCCCAGTCCTACAAAGGGGGCTTAGGGGGTGCAGCCACAGATCAACAGACCAATCACGGATAAAATTTGTTCTCGCCCTGGCAGCATGGCTCAGTTGAGTGGGAGCATCCTTCACCAGTTTGACGCCTAGGCTGTGGGTTCAATGTTTCCTCCCTCGCTCCCTCCTTCCCTTCCCCCACCCACCCTGCCTTCCTCTCTAAAAGTCAATGGAAACATGTCCTCAGATGAGGATTAAAAAAAAGTCTTTTCACCGGACTGGGTAGAAGCAAGATCAGTGCTCTTAAACTAATAGAGAAAAGCCTACGCTTTGCCAACAGTAACGCCACCACTAACCAATGCCACGAAAACAGTCTGTTTCAGTAAGAGGCCAACCGAAACACAACCTTCAGTGGCTGTGCGCACCAGTGGCAGCATGACAGAAATGCCCCGCGCACAGCTGCTCACCAGCAGTCTCTCCCACTTTACACTCCAGTATCGGGCACTTCCTTCCCCACCTTTCCCACCCACAGAAACCCTTGCCCTTCTTCACACTCCAAGCACTACCTGACTCGCTAGGCATCTGAACTTGAAAACCCTGCCAGCACGCCCCAGCTGTGGCTACAGAAACACAGCTACAGACACACAGGTCTGTCCAGGAGGGATCCAGCTATGTAACATGAAAAATAGTACCATTTACGAACAAGACACAAGAAACACTGTACACAGGACAAGGACGCCTCAGTCCCCTTCCAAGTAAGCACCTGGGGACCTCACACAGTTCTCCCAATCCCCATCAGCTGCCCTGTTGTATTTTCCTGAATCTCATCAATGGTCTGCCATCTCTTCCCTTTCAAAGGTGATTTCAGTTTTGGGAAAAGCAAGAAGTCGCAGGGCACTGAATCTGGCTGTACGGGGCTGAGTCACCTGGGTGATTTGATGTTTCGCCAAAAAAACTCTGCACGAGACTTGATGCGTGAGCAGGTGCACTGTCATGATGAAGCTGCCAATCACCAGTTGCCCGTAGCTACGGCCTTCTGAGTCATCCAAATAGTTTCCACAGAGAAAGGTTCAAGCTTGACATAAAATCTGATGCAGATTCATTGCTCTACTCACTCAGTCATTTTGAATGTGATCGCCACACAGTACACATGCTCACTCAACAACATCTACTGCCCCCACTGACTAGTGCAGTGAAGTCATCCTTGGTCACGCATGCACATTCCAGTCCACTCTCCTTGGCTGCCGGGTCACATTGACGACATGCAAACTGTTCATTACATTAACAAAGGCTGGACTTTTCCCGGACAGACCTCGTCACAGGCGCTGGGTTGATTGCTGCTCCTTACATCCAGGGAGACCACACAAAATGAGGAACCTTGCAGTGTCCCAGAGCCTATTAAAGGGGCTTATTTATCGGACTTACTGCCATGTGCTGGATGACTTAAGGGACATTCGAAGAAAGTGGGGCTTTGCTACGGATTGGACATCATCAGGAAAGGGTGACAGCTGTCTGCGTGTCTGAGCAAACCTCAGCTGACAAGGCAGGAGAAACACGTTCAGGCCAAAGCTGAGACTGGGAACGAGGCCCTCGTGGGACCCAGCACAGGGTGTCTGCCCACGTTGGCGGTTGGGCAATGTCTATACTTCTGTCTGTGCTCCGATGTGACTGTGGAGTGATCTCCTCGCCTTGACAGTCACACAGCAGGCTTGTCTGACCCGACACTGCGACCTCGTGTCGGTCCCACAGGGGGGCCCCGAGGCCTACCTGCACCTGCCAGTCCAGCCCCCGGCGACACCCAGGGCTCCTTTCTTGCAAGGAGAAGGCACAGGACCTGGTCTTAGAAGCTAGAAAGTTCCTATCTCATTGCCAGTTTCTTCTAGAATCTAGAGCTGACAAGCCTGGTAAGAGGCCGTTTCTCTTGTTGACAGAATTCTGTTTAGGTTCCTTCTATCGTAACTCCACACCTGAGCCCAAACACTGTTCTTCCTTCTTGAGACCTCTGAGATTGTGTGTGTGTAAGTGTTCAGCACCTTTGGCATCACTTTAGTTCACACTGAATGCTTTCTATGTGGATTAAAAATCTTACAGAAGCGTGCCCTTGAAACACAGCCTCTCTGGTACCGGCAAGTGCCCCTGCGTGCTCCACTTCTGGGCCACTAAACTCGACCCCAGGCTAGTCACTGCAGGACCCCAGTCTAGCAGCACCAGCGGCGACAGTCATGGAGCCGCCCTGACCGGCTGGGAGTACTCTCTGCTCTAGGAGACTGGCTAGGGCCTCTCCCATCGCCACTCCGATCTTACCACGTTAGGGTTAGGAGAGAGTCCACTTCTGACCGAGCTGCTGCTAGAGCGCACAGGCGGAGTGGCAGAGGGCCCCGGCACGTCCTGCCTTCTCACCAGCTGATTTTCATTTAGTTCCTTATTTAACCATGTTATTACTTACAGAAAAAAAGATAAGAAACAAGGTAAAGAATTTTATTACGTTATTTTTATTTTCCCAATGATTTTAAACATTTGAAAATTATCTTGAGTTTTCTAAAATTGTTAAGTTTTTGAAACTGCCGTATATCAACAGTATAGGTTAACTGAAATTGTTTATCATTAAAGACTCGGCTGGCAACTGCCCCACAGAACTCCTCACTGCAGTGCTGTCTGAGGTGTCAAGGGTCGCTCCGAAGGCTTTCCTTTCTGGGGTGTCTCACAGCTCCCTCACAGTTCACAGTCACGTCTGACAACTGGGAACTCTTAGAAATGTTAGTTAAAGGCATAATGTTATATTTTATTTTCAAGTGACATTATTACAATTAGGTAAATACAACAATGAAAAAAGAGTGAAGAATTTTTAAAATAAATTACAGTTAATATTTTCAGCACTTTCAATTTTGGGTTACTGATACAGGTGACGGTTTTTTTTATAATGATGGACTTTCCTAGACTTCCATTTTTTCAAATAAAATATTTCGGTTAGGAATAAAACTACAAATTTACTTTAATAAAAAGATAACATACTTACACTTTTCATTATTTTTTAGAAGCTGTTTGCTTTCTTCAAGTTTTTGAACTGTAGCTTCTAATTGTTCTTGTAATTTGCATACCTGAAATATGTCAATCTTCATAGTAAGTATAATCAAGACTAAAATAAAAACTGAGGAAATGTAGTGCTATTAATTGCATAGTTGATTGCTTCTAATTATTATTAAATGAAGGAACTAGCTCAGCTCTGTAGTAAAATATTCGTGTGCGCACACACACATACACACACACATATGCACTCAAGGTGTTTGAGTCATGACAACTTTCTTTTCAAATAAAAATAAGTTGGTAATTTCTGTTGAATCTTGCCATGCTCTTTCAAAAAAACAGAACAAAAAAAGCCAAAGCCATTCTCTAATATAACAAAGTAAAAATTTAAAAAATACATCTGAGGAAACTTGTTATACTTCCCAAATAACCATACATGCCCAAGTATAAAGTATTGACCACCTCTTGCTCTTTGTTTCGGAGAGACTGTCCAACATCTTGTAATTCCTTTTGTTCCTTTTGTAATTTGTCTTCCTTTTCAGCCAGGAGTTTCTCCTGCTGAATGGTAACTGTATTCTTCAGTTTCAATTTACCCATTAAAGTTTTCAGATCCCCTTGTAACTTCTTGATAATTTCATTTGCCTATAAAAGAGCCTCATATGTGTATTTCTACATAATCCAGTAAAATATCAATGCTCTTAAATTTTTAAAAACAAACCTTAAGAAGTTCCGCTGATAATGATTTTATGGTAGCTTCAAGTTTTCCTAGTTGTACCTGATTTTTCTCACCATTTTCTTCTAAAACCACCTGATAATATTTTTTAAAACATGAATTATTGGGGTTCTTGTTTAGGAAAAGCATCAATCTGTAAATATGATCATCAATTTGTTTACAAAATATTAAAATAGACCTTTTGTTCCTGGATTGTATCAAATGCTTCTTTCGTTCTTAAAACAAGCTGGTCCTTATCCTTGATCTCCTGCTCTAAAACAGCCACCTTTGTTTGAAGCTGATTGATGTGCTTTTCCTTCTCGTGGCATTCGGCATCCAGCGTAGAGTTCTCCCTCCGCAGAGACAGGACTTCTTGCTTAGCCCTCTGGAGCTCCTAGAGGAGGTAAAAGATGAGGCGCTACGAAAAAGCCAAGCTGGCTCATCTGGTTATCTATAATTAAGATGTGTGAAATATAAAAGGTCTTTAATATTAAAGTTCTAGTAGTGATTTTTTTTTTTAAAGGACATGGAAGTCTAAGGGTATATGTAACTTATAAATTTAGGAAACAGTTGTAAAACACGCTAAAAACTAATTCAATCACAATAAAAGCAAATAACACTGATTTATGAATAAACTACAACTTGAACAAAATAGCTAACAAGAATTTTCTTTAAGTCTTGAAATTTAGTTTTAAAAAAATCACTTCGGTAATAAGTACTGACCGTGACAGAATTCAAAAACACATTGAATTAGTAAGTTGAAAACCCTATCATTCTATCATCTAAGCAGGGGCTCTCCCACTACTCTGCATGTTGAGTCGCCTGGGAAGTTGTAAAAGGCCCTGTACTTGCTTTATTGCGGTGCTCCAGGACCCAGCCAAAGGTGGGCCTGCCCTGCTGCCCTCCCCAAGAGACCCTGCTTCCTGCGAGGTGTGACCTGGGCACCAGGACAACTGAGACCTCTCCACCGATTCTACGGACAGCCATGGTGAGAACCGTAATCTACGGGCAACGCTGACCTCTGTGGCTCATACAGACAGACTTATTTTAAGGGTTCACTGTGCAGGTTTATAATCTACCTGCTTCGATACATGTATGTATGCACACACATATATAACACATGCCTTTCTGTGTTGGCATTTAACATATATGTCAAATATCTTTCCATGAAAACAAATGTTAACATTTCTTTGGTTCACTCTTAAAAGCAAAACCAAGCAAACAATAATTGCTAATTAAAAATAGACTTTAAAAATCCTGGAACAGATCACTTCTCTATCAGCTAATACCAACACAAATGTTACTGGTATAAGAAAGTCCAGCACACACTACTCCCAGCTAGAATTTGTGTTGAACAACAACTTCACAGACAGTTTTACAGCATTACAACATGGTGGCTTGAGAAGCACTGACTTTGGTATCACACAGACTTGGATTCAAATTCTGGCTCTCCTGTGTGATCTCAGGAATCCTTACTTAACCTCCCTAAAGCTCAGTTCCCTCATGTGCAAAATAGAAATGATAAACACTTCGTAGATTATTTCTCTTAATCTTCCCAAAACCCTTATGTAAATTGCTTAGCATGTTGTCTGGCACATAGTAAACACTCAATAAATGGTAGCAATTAGTGGGGCACTGATGCCCCAAAGGCGAACTTTTATGTAATTTGCTAACACTACTTTGAGGTTAAAAAGAAAAGTTTCCAGAACTCATCTCACTTCCAGGCCTCACGCAAACTGTGGACGGAACGTCTGCATTAGACCACTGAATGCCAACATGGTGAGGCACCCACCCCGCGCCCACACCGGCCGGCCTCTGGGCTAGGACAGACTATGGCACGCGGCACCGCAAGGATGCAGGCAGACCCTCCACCGCACCGGGGAGACTGGACCGTCTGGCGCCACAGTGAAAGGCGGGGGTGGAGGGCGGACTGCACACACCTGAGGTGGGGCAGGCCGCTGTATGGACCTGAACAGCCTTGCGGTCCCACGAGCTACAGTGACATGGTGATCTTTTCATCTAAATATAACAGACTGAAAATCCGCATGCTTTCTGATAACTTCCTATGACGCTAATACACACTATGCCGGGAAGGAGTCTATCCAGTGCCAAGGCATCGACAAACGGGCCAGCAGAGCAAGAGCCGTTACAGTTTCTCTGCTGTCTGTAAAAAAGGTACCAGTGAACACAGGCAAGTAACGCAGGGCTCCAATCCTCGCTCTTCCACTCACTGACTACGCAACCCTGGGCTGGTGACTCAGCCTCCCTGTGCCCTAGTTTCATCATCTGTAAAATGGGCACAGTGAGGGTACCTACTTTAAGAGACCTGATACAAGAATTAAATGAGTTAATATATGTAAAGCACTTAAAGCAACACCTGGCACAGAGCAAGTACTCATTAAGCACCTGCTATTATCATTACTATTATTCCCATCATCATTACTAGACACTAAACCTCAGAGTGATGTGGGTGTTGAACAAGCGGAGAGAGAGAAGTAGCCCCATCACCACGGAGCACCGCAAGCTCAGACACTGTGCTAATGGTAAAAGTGTCTGAAAACGCTGACGGCTACGCGAAGACTGCCCGTCGAGACCCGAATTACAAACATCCAGGCTCACCTCAGCCAGACGGCAGACCCTCACCTTTTTGCATCGTCTGACTGACCACCACACAAGAGCCTGGCCGATTCAGAGGACCACCATCCACACAGCAATAAGGTAACCAAACTAGAAGGTTCTCTACAGTGGGGGAGTGGAGGGCACCAAATGCCCTGTTCAATACCTCTTCAACTCCAGAGAGCTTTGCTTTCAGCTCTCGGACGGCGGAGTCCCCTTTGTACCTCCTCTCTGTGAGGTCCTTGTTAGCCGCCTCCAGCTCCGACAGCCTGCTCTGCAGCTGCTGGATGCCGCGCTGGTGGAGGGCTTCTAGGTCTTTCTTCTGCTGCTCATACTGCTGCTGGTGCTGAACCTGTGCCTGTTATACAATGACATCCAGCACCCAGTTCAAATAAGAACCCAGAAATGCAAGCACAGGAAAATATGAAGAAAAAAAGGTCTTAATTACTCTTCCAGAAAATTACATGATTTCCCTGTTTTGAAGAGGATCTATTTTCTTTTATTTTTTTTTAATCCTCACCCAAGAAGACACTTACTTACTTATTTATGAGAGAAAGGAAAGTGGGGAGAGGGAGAGGAAAAGACAGAAACATTGATCGGCCGGCTCCTCTCAAAGGCACCCCGACCAGGGATCCAAGGGCAACCCAGGTCTGTGCCCTGACTGGGAAGTGAGCCCGCAACCCCTGGGGCACAGGGCGGCACTCCAACCACCTGAGCCGCCCTGCTGGGGCGAAGAGGGTCTACTTCAATTATGGATTTCACAAAGGAGGAAGTAAGGTCAACAGAGGCGAGTGTACTGCCATGGTCTCGTTCGTAATTTCTGTTTCTCCTACATCTACATGTGTTTAGATGTGATGGTCTTCAAAAGTTCTGGGGAGAATAGTAATATGTGATTAAAAAAGCAAACTGAAAATAGTATATGTAGCATGAACCTATTTGTGTAAAACAAGTGAGGGGTACTACGGAACAAGCAGTATTTGTTGTTTCCACTTTTACAAGTACATGTTTTACAGTGAAAATAAAAACCCACCTAAACTTGTGAAGTCAACAAGACCATATGCATTAATTCAGTCTTACATACAGTAGTTACATTTTACCAAAAATAAAATTTGAACATGATGGTAACTGTGTAGTCTCTGGTGCCTGTTTGTATTATACCACAAACATAGCTTAGTCATTTCTGTTGACGAACACCATAAAATCCTAAATACTTTTTAAAAATATACTTTTCTGATTACGAAAAGTTATATATGCCCTTAAAAGCACAGAGAAGGAAAGCACAAGTAACCGATACTCTCATCCAGGGAGTTGCTCTGCAGATTAGGAATACCCCTTTGCGGTCATTCACATATTAAACTTAACACCGCCCACGCATACACAATTACGTACTGAACAAATCAGGACCAAGAGAGTCACACAATTCAATCATGATTTTTATTCCCTTGCCATCTGCACCTTCTCACAGCATAAAAAACTCTGTGAACACATCAGGAGCTGCACAATATTCCACCCACAGCTGTACCTTCATTCATTCAATTCCTGCCCTTCTGTGGAAACTGAGCTTCCAACTTGTCACAACTATAAAAAAAAACCATTCATATTGCCGTATACAGATATGCATCCAAAATTGAGATTATTTCCTTATGATCAATCAGAGGTCAAAGAATGTAAACAAATATAAAGCCCCATACAAGTTCTAAAACTGTATTCCAGCACTCTATCTCCCTGCACCCGCCCTCCGCCCCAGCCTCTCTGGAGCACCCCTCTCCTTCCCCAGGTGCCTTCTCTCTGCCTTGCTCTCTCCTGAGCTCCCAGGGCCCTTCTTCTGCTTCTGTAACTTGTTTCCTGAGCCCATGCAGCCCAGCTGGCTCACTTCTTCTACCTCTGTGGCTTTCTAAGCAAACTTGTACTTGTAAAAAAAATAAATAAATAAAAGTAAAACTTCATTGTACCCATTCAAAAATTCCCGCAAGTGCTAAAGTATCTCTTTCATTAAAGTGTCTCTTTAGGAATATCACATTATCACTTTAAGAACACCCCCATTTTTGGAAAATTGAGGAGAGGAGAAAGGAGCAAAGAGAGAAGACAGGAAAGAGTCCCCGTGAAACAGAAGTGCGACCCCGGAAGAACATGCTGAAGGAGCGCTCAGAGGGCCGGCAGACACACTCAGGGCAGCAGGGGCCAAAGGCCGTCAAAGTACAAAAACAGTTTATCCCAGGGGTCATTCGAATTTTGGAGACTTTGTTTAAAAAACAAGTGAGGGACAGAATTACAACACTTACATTTTCTACTTTATCTCGAAGATTCCCATATACACTACAGTTGTAAAACCACTGCCCCATAGGATAGGCTCTCTCTGAGCAAGGAGAGCAGAGTGGCTTGGCTTTGCAGTCTCAAAGGACTGAGTCCCAGTCCCATCGGAAAATGCCGCCAGGAACGCAATCAAACCCTTTCGTCACTCTGAGGTGTGACATGCAATGTCCATGAATACGTCGTATGGGCGCACTGCAATCTCACTTGTGAAAACAGAGAATGGTCGCTACAGTATGATGTGCAGTAACTGAAATTTTGAAGCATTTAAATGTCTACCAGAAAAAAAAAAGTGTCTACCAGCTGAGTAAGCAGTTAAACAAGTTGTCACATCCAAATACCGCGCGGCCACTACAAAGGGACGTCTGAACAAAGAGCTTACCGTGCTGCCCTGCTGGCGGGAGAAACATGCAGCCAGGAGCCAGGGGGGCTCATCAGCATAAGACAAAACCAAACCCAGTGTGTGTACACACACATCGATAATTATACATAACTTACATATTTCAGATTTCACAAATATAAACAAGTGTTTATAAATTACGTATTATTTATACACATGGAGAAAAGTCCGAGAAACCCCACATCAGGTATTTAGAGATTATGTCTGGGTAGGAAGAGAGACTTTGAAGGAGAGGCTTCATTTTTATAGACATCTGTAATGTCTGAACATTTTAAGCAAGCTCATATTATTTTTACAATTAACAAAATGACTAAGAGCAATAACAAAATATTTTTCCAGTTTCTTTTACTGTTCATACCTGCAAGGCCTTTTCCTTCTCATTGGTCAGTTCCTGAGAATGCTTATTTGACAACGCTGCCGTGTGGGCTGCCCATTCATTCCGTAACTTATCTAGTTCTTGGATTTTTTCTGATAATGTCTGCATTAGAGTTCAACACAAAGTATTAAAAGCCTCCTGAATAGGTCATTAGGTTAGAACAGAGCGATATTTACAAGGATATTAACAACAATGGAATCACAGCTTTTCGAGACATAGTCAAAGTGTTTTTGAACTTGAGGAAACTAAGATTAGGATAAAAGCAATTTCAGATTGACAATGGCCCGCTGGTCAAGCTTGTCTATCCTTAACCTTTCAGCTAAACCTGGCTCTTCACCACCCCATCCTCTCCTCTGGCATGAAAAAGCAAAAGCACCCCGGGGGGAGCCAGGCGGTCAGAGGGAGCAGCTCACTTAACACAGAGGCCCGTGACAGGGGTCCCCAAGCTAGGCCATGCTGTGCAGGGTAGCAGACTGTCAGCTACTCCGGTCCTCAATTCCAAGGACCAGGAGCAAAAAGGAAGTAGCTATGGCTGAAATTATAAATCAGAGGGATTAATTCCAAACATTACAGAAGGAAGAGAAAGGTTATAAGACAGGCCGTCTTAGACAAGAGGAATGGGGTAAACAAGAGGAGCAGATACCATACACGGTCTTTTTCAATGAAGGCCTACTATGTTGGGGAAAACAAAAACGTTTGGATGGAATAAAGTATCACAGAGAGAAAGCCGCAGATTAAGACATTGATTGGTAGGGGAAAGGCAGCAAAAAGGAAAGGGAATTCTGTGGTGGCATGCTTTGAAAAAAAAAGTACACAGAAGCCTGGATGGGATTCAAGAGGCAGTTCAGAGCCAATGTTTGGATGGCTCACAAAGAAAAATGAAGCCTGAATTACCTTTTGTGTGAAATTCAGTTGCCTAGTAACATCCTCTAGTGATTGCGTCAATGACAATTTTTCTTCCTGTTTGTGAAAATAAAATCATGTCGCTTATCATTTGACTTAACCAGCTGTCACTGTGCTGTCACTGTGCTGTTCAAACTGCAGCAGAGAACAGCACTGGGCCTGGCGGGAGTCTGTTAGAAATGCAGCACTTCAGGCCCCACCCCCCCAGACCTTCTGCGGCAGGACCTGGCCGGCGGACCCCAGAAGGCCGACCCCAGAAGAGTCGTGTGCCCTTCCACTTGGGCACTGCAGGGGTCTGTGGCGCCGCCTGACTTGGGGCCTTTCTGAAAACTCCCGCGAGGCAGCCCACCGTGCCTCTGCGTGCCCTCCACCTCAGACAGCTGCAGAGCGGCGTGACTGTCGGGACGCTACCACGTATTCTACTTCACTGCAGGCAGGCTCCACATTTCTACGCCTTTCCGTATGCTGACGGAGCCCGACACAAAGTGTAGGCCCAAGATCACAGACAATTAGTAAAAAGCCTGGACCTAAGGTTCTTGGTTCCTGTCCAGTTCTATCCTTGTACTTTGAGTAAATGAGAAATAAGCTCACTACATGTTCTAAGAATTTACTAAACATCTTTATTCCGAAAACCAAAACTAAACCAATATAGCTCTTCAGTGATTTATCTGAGTCCTTTGGTAGTTATTTTAAAAGAGTAACTTAAATTTAAATCTTACCTTGCTACATTTCAAACAGCCTGCTAGGAACTTCTTTATTTCCACATCATTTCCAGGTAAAAGTTTTAGTGAGAGGTGTGTAAGATGCTTAAAAGGGTTTGTCTCTACCACATTTAAAAGGGCAGGAGAGTTATCCAAAACAGCAGCTGGAGAAACTAACTGCAGCAAAAACCTTTGGAAAGAAAGCGTCACATTGTAACACACTTACGCACAGGAACACTCTCCCACTGAATCCTGAGCTCCATGACATCACGAGCTGCGAGTCAGTGGATCGCCAAGGACCGAAGATCAGGAAAGGGGCATACTGAAATCAGAGGGGCCGGTGTGAAAGGCCTCCCAATAACGGAACTGGATAAACTGGCGTAAACAGCAAAACATAAACTGGACAAGAAAAAAGACTGACTGAAACACAGTAAATGTCCATGAGTTCACAATGCCAGATGAGGAGAGAAAGCAAAAAACTAAAATTAAAAACCACAAACCGACTGAAACCACAAAAAAAAACTACAGTAACTGCTTACTCTGAAAATTGACAATTTAAAAGAATTAAACTTTTATCTTTCCCTATGTGAATTTTCAGAGTAATCAATCACTCTTAACTGATGAGGGTAATTTCTTTTTATTATGCCTAATAAATATGGAAAGCATAGAATTAGAAAAGCATAATTTTATAGTCCCTCACGACATAACTGATTCAGCCAACAACCACCCACGGCAGAGCCACAGCTCAAAGGCCGGCGTCCTCTCCACGCAGGGTCAGGCACCAGCACCTCCCGAACATCAACCCACACACACAGGCTTCTTCGGCCTTTCCCCAAGTTCATTATAAAAACACATGCTTGATGCTCTTAAATAGTTCAAATACTTTAATGGCTTTGTCAACATGTGAAAATTAGGGTCAACACTTCTGATTTTAATGGTGAGACGAGTTAAACTGGAGACGTAGCAGAGCCCTAACCCCAGTCTTCGAGAAAGACGGGCGAGGAGGTGCCACCGCTCTTACAGAGAGGCGTCCACCTCGGGGGTCGGCGACGGCGCAGCGCTCGCGGGGGCTTACCTTGGGGTCTCTTTGGCCTGCTCCTGAGTACACTGCTGAAGGAGGTCTATAAATTTTTGCGGAAAAGCTAGGAAGTCTACCAAGAGACCTTGCTGGAATTTTAAACTACATAGAAAACAGGAAAAATTATGTTTGAAAAAATGTAATTACTATCTTCGATTACAATTAACACCCTAAAATATCATTTTTTACTTACTGAACACCCATGATCAAGAAATAAACTAGAAAACTTTGATTTTTATAAAATTGATTCAATAGAAGGAAAAAGTCAATAAATTTAGCTAAAGATCTAAATTTCTGAGCTATTTTAGCAGAACTCTCAATCTATGAGATATTTACTTTCAAAAACATTCTGAATAATTATAAATAGTCCAGTGTTCCCAAAATACCAAAATGGTCCTAGGTGTGTTTCAAGGAGAATAGTACCAAAGACACTCATAAAATTAAAAAACTTACTTTTTCCTCGATTCAATATAAGACCAGAAAAATAAATTTAGTTACCTCTGAAAATCTTCCTCAGATATAACAAGGTTATACAGGAAAAATGGATCAGTATCATCAGTCAGACGGATAACTAAGTCCTAAAAGAAAGATTATTTTTTAATGTCTTTTTAAAATGTTTTTGGTAGATGTAGCTTTTAGAGTAGTGAGTGACATCATCCCACAGCACCCACATGTCGACTCACAACTCCGATGGCTCCACTGCCTGGTGCTGCTGGCTTCCCCTGAGTCTCACAGACCGAGAACCTTAAACAGAGACACTAAACCTGCTTCCTGAGAGCCACGTGGGGCCCACAAAGTCAGTGAACTGCTAGGAGTTTTGACTGAGGAAGAGCATCCTAGCAGAGGAGTAGGAAAGTGCCCTTGCTGCACTGTGATTCCATGACAAAAATATCATATTCAATTATCTTTTCGGTCTCCTTAAGTCAACTGTCCAGTATTTCACAAGTAGCAAATGCATCAACAGAAATGACAGTTGCCCCCCGAGGACAAAAAGGAGCATCTGTCTCTCCAGCAGAGGATGGGGGACCATCCAGGGCTTCTTCCTCAGAGCCTCACTGCTCCCACCTACTCCAGATGGCCTCCGAGGGGGGGGCCCATCTATTTTCAAAAGGACGTCAACACCTCTCGTAAAGACCTCTGTCCAGGGAACGTTGACAGTGTGGCAGTCCCTCACAGCAGCGGAAGCTGAGAGACAAGTGCACAGAAGTCCCATACTTCACAGAACATCGGTGTAAGGAAAACAGGCAGAGCGACAAGGTGGTGAAGGATAATAAGGAAATAAGCACTTGGGTTAAGAATAAGGTTCCACTTGAAATAAAACCTACTTGTGGCTCCTGAGGAACTATTAGGGGTCCCACAAAAACCTAAGCCACTTATGAGTAGAGCTAGAAAATGAAGAGGTACACAGCAGACAGGATAACATGTAAGAAGTACACTCTATCTCTTCCCCACGTTGGCAATCGAGGTATGGGCTTGGCCTTGGAATACCCTGATCTTAAAGCAGCTGCTTTCGAAGTACTTCTTGAGATCCATCCCGAAGGGCTAATTCAAACTGAAGCTGCTGCTGCTGCCACCGCCGCCAGGTCCCTGAACGCTAGGGCAAGCTACGGCAGAGCAGACACACGCTCTGCTGCTCAGCCTCTGCCCTGTATCCGTGTCTCTGTTAGTGACGCGGACGTGTGAAGGTCAAGTGAGATCATACGCTCACATGCCTCTCTTCAAAAGGCAGAGTAAAAGGCTCAAGAACACCTCCCTGCAGGGAATCAGTTCATTCTGTGCTCACAAGTCCGCCCTGGAGTGCCAGCTCCATAGGGCGGCAACAGACAGCCTAGCATCGTGAGTGTACTAGTCCCCACCCCCATTCTTGCACGCTTGAGGAACACGTGGTGTCATAATCTCTCAGTTGTTATTTCAGATTTTACCGCCCCCCCAGATCTGCAAGTTACAAAATAGCCCCAAATTAAAAGCAAGCTGGGTGAAACAAAAGAGCTCACATTGTTAAAGAACAAATAATTATAATGTAACAGACATCAAATTTCAAAAAAGAAGTGCATACCGACCTTTCTGTGCACTGGGTTAGAAACTGCTTGCAGCTCGATGCTCACTCTAACACTTACTCTCCTGCATGAAAGACAAGCCCAGCCGTCAGAAACAGTCACATGAAATGCCCTGTCGCTACTGCTTGTATTAGCTCCATGGGCTCCCGCAGCTGTCCCAAGGCGGGGCATCTGGGAGCGCACCCGGGATTTGAAGGTCAAGTTCTGGTCCTCCCACCACTAAGTGGTAGTCAGGTCTTTAACCCGAGGCTGACCTTTTCTCCCCTGTGAAACGGGGCTTCTGTGAGGACAGAGAGAGAAACGATACACGACCGTACATAACCAGGCTGCCCTGATTCTGAATGGTCTGCTGAAAGGGACACCATCAATTACGTAACTCTCCACACTTAAAAAATTACCAATTCAAACCATCAAACACTTCATGAGAGATTCCATTTGAAACACTGAACATGTAAAGCAGTATTAAAATCCTGAAATGTTGAGTCAAGGAATAAGGTAACATATTCCCCCATCACGCACACCGAATGTTTCTTTCAGACCCACGAAGCACAGCTGCTCAGAATACCCCGTGCAGTGTGCTCACAGGAGACTGGTAACAAGTGACTGTCGTCTACCTTGTCCTAGCATAACTCTCCGTCCGCCCTACAAGGAAGAAACCGTAGCTTCCCCCATTCTATACTGCACCCTGGAGAACCCAGTATCAAACACAGGCATGTCAATAAAGGCACTCATAAACATTAATCAAATTGAACAAAGATGTTTAAATAATTAGGAAATAAAGGAAAAAATTGGTGGAAAAAATCTCTACATAAGTGGTTCTCAGACAATTCTGCCAAAATTAAAGAATAACAAAGGAAAGAAAAATAGAATTTGTCCAATCCTAAGTTACTCTTCTAAAGGTGTGTCTCAAACCTTTCCCACATTCTACCACCACCTACCCGCTACAGAAATAAAAAGCACAGACACAGAGCTGAGTGCTGATGGGGAAGCTGGTGACAGCTGCCCAAGGCTAGATTCAAGAGGGATTTTTCACGCCCTGACTGGCAATTTTACATCGGTTTACAACATGTTGTCTTAGGATAGGTTCTTCCTGGACATAGAACTGGGTGCTAAATCTTGGTTCCACTCAGAGTAGTAAGTGACACCATCCCACAGCACCCACACATCGACATCACAACTCCGATGGCTTCGTTTCCTGGTGCTGCTGGCTTTCCCTGAGTCTCACAGACCGAGAATCTTAAACAGAGGCACTAAACCCGCTTCCTGAGAGCCACGTGGGGCCCACAAAGTCAGCGAACTGCTAGGAGTTTGAACTGAGGAAGAGCATCCTAGCAGAGGAGTAGGAAAGTGCTGACCCGGCCCCTGCTGCACTGTGATTCCGGGACAAAAGGCACCACGACTTGTGCCTGTTACCTGAAAAGGAACAGGCAGCGCTGGGGAACACCACAAAAACTACCTTTAAAACGACAGAATGTTGTATTTCTATTTTTCTAGTATCTAAAGCAATATATGTGAAACAGATTGGATTCCTACTCCAAATCCACCTAAATCAAGCATTCTTGGGGGAAAACCACCTCTTGGTTCCTGCCTCTGTAAGATACGGGGATTGAGCCAGGTTTGCGAGGGCCTTTTCAGCTCCACGGCGTCAGCATGGTCGGCCTCACCTTCGGGAGCTTTCTTCTAGCACACCATCGCTGCCACTGAGGCCTGACACTGTGGTTACTGACTTGTTTTCAAAGTCCTCTTATACTTGATAGACGTGTAGAACATTCAAGAAGTACCCACCTCCTAAAGTACTCTTTACATACTACTGGAAGTATATTCCTATGACAGTGCTCCAATTGTACTAACGATTCTGTTGCTTCTATTTCAAATGCTTGTACGCAAGAGACGCTGGGAGAAAAAAGGAGGAAAGGCCTGCAGCCCAAACTATTCCCCATGTTTACTTCAACCCCCCCCCCCGTATCTTGTAGAAAAATCTGAGATTTCAGATATACTATCTGAAATCAGGAATCTTTACTTTTATTGATTCGTAGAGAGAGAAAAGAAGAAGGAGAGAGAGAAAGAGAAATATCAGTGTGTCGTTTCACTTGCTCATGTACTCCTTGGTTGATTCTTGTAGGTGCCCTGACCGGGGATGGAACCTGCAACCTTGATTCCATCAGGATGACATTCCCTGAGCTCCCAGGCCAGGGCCTAAACTCAGAAACCTTATTTTCTCCACTGTAATGGTTTATGCCATAGGAACATTATAAAACAGGTCAATAAAAGTGCTGTTTCTCAAAATAAGTGTCACATTGTGAACAATGCATAATCTATGTAAACATCTTCCCTGTCAGTTAAATCTGGCATCAGCAGACTGGGTGCCAGCCCCCTCTGCCACCTAGAAGCTGTGACCTTCATCTCTCAAGACAAACGAAGGAAGCTACTGTATAAGCAGGCGCTGTGCGGGGTGCCAGGGATACAAACAGAAGTAAACACGGTCTGTGTCCTCCAACTGAGATCAGATTAAATGCCTTTAACCCAGACTTGCTTCAAGAGGGGGGAGGGTCACTAACATTGACTGAGTCCCTGCCAGGCCCTTTAAGTCCATCTCCTCACTTATCAATAACTATCTTGTTAGGTAAATATTTACTTCTGTCCCACAAAAGAAGAACTCGAGGCACAGTTTCAAGCCTGGTCAAGGTCACCCTGCAGAGCCCAGACCAGAGCTCAGATTTTTTTACCCACACCACGCTACCTAGCAAATGAGTAAAGTCAATTCATTTCAAGTTAGGCAGCTTTGCCAGGAGCCTAACGTTGATGGGACTTAACACAGACCACGAAGGCGAGGAAAGAGAGAGCACTGGAGGCAGAGGGAGAGCAGGGCTGGAGGCAACGTGCTGAGAGAGGCAGGTGGTTCGAGGGAAACGAGTGGCTCGTACGTGGGGGAGAGGAGCTCAGGACACCAACGGGACAAAGCAGGCGGGTGTCAAATCCGGGCATCAGCAATTTCCACAACCCTCCTCCGGCGTTCCCTGGGCGCTGCCACCGTCTTCACCTGAGCTGCCGCCTCCTCTAGGACGTCAGCACTGTTAGCAGCGTCACGCACCAATCACACCGCAACCCGCTACTGCTGAGTGAGTGCTCACTGAGCTCCAGGCCCTGCCCTGCGCACTTCCGTCCGTGCTAACTCATTTCCCGTCCCAAGAACCCCATGAAGCAGGTGCTTTTACCATCGACTTAAGGGTGGGCACAGAGGGTTAATTTGTTTAAAAGCACAACATCAGTCAGTCAAGTGGCAAAACTGCGATTTAAACCCAATCTGACCAAGAGCCTGCGATCCTGTGCCGCCGCCTCCCCTGTGTTTCCCCTTTGTGCGAAAGGGTGAGTCCCCCGAGGGCCAGGACGGACGTGGGGTTTGTTGTTGTTGTTGTTGTTGCGGGTGGGGCCAGGAGGCAGGAAGCTTTCCAGCCTTAGCAGGCGGACAGCTCCTGCTGCAGAGTAGGCCTCCGTGACCGTACCTGTCGCGCCGGACTGGCCTCGAACACCTAACTACAGAGTCTGCAGTTTCCCCACAGGTCAGGGGTCAGCAAACGTTTGCTGGAAAGGGCCAAAGAGTAAAGGTTTGGGGCTTTGCAGCCATAGGTCTCTGTCACAAGCAGTCATCTCTGCCCTTGGAGCGTAAAAGCAGCCATTCTCGTTCCTCAACAAAGGAACGGCTGTGCCCAACAAAACTTTATCACAAGAACAGGCAGCGGGCTTCTGGCCCGGGGCTCCAGTACGCGGACCCGGCCGCAGGCGAAGGGAAAGGTCTCTGAACAGGAGTGAAGTGGGCGAAAGTGTGCCTTAGAAGACAAACGCGATGGGAAATGTTGACAGAAAAACAAAAACAAAACCCCCGGTGCTCTAAATTACGTGACGGCAGCCAGAGAGAAACCGAGCAGAGCAGGAGCCCGCTGACCCGAGGCCGCCGCGGCCCTGCAGTCCGCTGGGTCGCTGGACCCGCCGCCGGGCCGTCCGTGCGGCCCAGGAGTCCCGGCTCGCCCACGGGAGACACTTCCTCGCGGCTCTGCCCCAGCCCAGAACCACCTGCCCCTCACCTTCTCCCACCCCGCTGTCCAGAGCCAGCGCGAATCCTTCCAGCACGACTCCCAGCCGCCCACCCCCAACCGGAGAGAGAAAACCCGACGCCGGGGCGGACTTGCCAGCGGGCGCTCGCAGCTGCAGCAAATCAGGTTTCAGGGGCTGGAACCCCCTGGTCGTCCTTCCCCGCCCCCCGCCCGGCCTAGCAATGGCCCAATAAGCGCTTTATTCTACAACGCCTTTCCGCTGCGGAAGTTACGACTCGTTAGCCAGGCAAGGAGGTGGGGAAGGCCTGGGAGTCCCGACGTGGGCGTCAGAAACGGCGCCCCACCCTCCCTCTCTCTCCCGTCCTCGAACAGCGCTGGGTCCCCCACCCAGGACGGAGCCACGAACACGAGCCACGTCCGCAATTTTAAGTTTTCTAGAAGCCACATTAAGTAAATCGAAAGAAACAGGTAAATTACTTCGCAGCATTTTATTTAACCCAATACACCCCGAATATTGTCTTAACATACAAAATCAGTATAAAAGTGGAGACATTTTATATTCTGTTCTTTTTTTCGTGTTAAGTCTTCAGTGTCCAGTGTGCGATTTACTCCACGGCACAGCGATTCGGACGGGCGCCAACTCGAATACCCGGAAACCACGCGCGGCCGACGGGACACAGTGTCCGCGGGAAGCGGCCCACAGACGCCGGCGCGCAGCCGGGCTCCGGTGCCGCCTGCTGGTCCCGCGCGCCGAGCGATCTCGGGCGAGTTAAACCCCCGCTTCTCGTCACTCGGTACTCGACGTCCGCATCCCCCACGCCCCCCGTTCGCGCCCGACCCTCCCAACGGCCCCGTGGGCAGGCACGTCCATCAGTTTTACAAACGCGAAGCTGCGAGACAGCCAGCGGCGGCGCGGGGCCCAGACCAAACTGCAAGCCCCTGACTTCTGGCCCCATCGCCCTCCTTCGGCGCCGCCTCCTCAGTGACAGTCGTCGCGGCTCTGGGCCGTGCTGTGGGCCTTTCGTTCCCTCCCCACGGGACTGTCGACCCCACGAAGACGGCGCCCGGCTTCCTGACACGGTGGCTCCCGTGCCCAGCCAGGCGTTTTACACGCCGGCGATATCTGCTGGATGGATAAGTCGGCGAAATTTCTAGTTGCCCCCTATTGTTCTTAGCCGGTTAAACGCCACATAATTTCCAGGAAATGGGAAGGGGCGATACACCATAAAACTGACTTCTCTGGAGGTGAAACTTAAATGTACTTCCAAAAGAATCCAAGGCTGGAGGCCGGGGCCTGAGTGCCAGCGCCGGCCCTCGCTCCCGTCCGTGAAAGCTGCGAGTGGGGCTGCGAGTGGGGCTGCACCCTCCACGGTGGCCACGTTAACTCGGGGCGCGTCAGCTCCCCAGGTCCTCAACCCCTTCCCTCCGCGTCCTCGGCAACGGCCACTCGGTGAGACCGGGCACCGTGCGTCCCAGCCGAGTCTCCCCCCCGCTCCCGAGTACCGGGGACGCCGGCCCGACGCCCAGCCGAAGGCCAGAGCCGCCATCTTCCCCCTCAGCCCGACCCCAACCGCCACCCGCCGGCACCAGGGAACGCGGGCCTTACCTCTCCTTGCAGTCTCTGCACTTGACATGCAGCGGGACGAGCTGCTGGAACAGAACCTGGCTCATGCTGGACCGCTGCCCCGCCGCTGTGCACAACGCCCAACAGGCCGGCAGCGCGGCACTGGCGCGAGCAGCCTCCCAACCCAGCTCAGTTTGAGTTTGGCGCTCGACTTCCGCTGACGGGGCGGGGAAAAGAAATAGACGGAAGGCAAAGGCGGATTGGACCTCGCCAGCCACCATCGGCTTTTTCCGGTGTGGCGGGCGGCGGGGCGAGGAGAGCGGTGGTTCCGGGCTTCCACCTGCGTGGCGGGACCCGAGGCAGCCATCTTTGATAAGGGAAGGGATCCCGCGGGATGCTAGCAACTTTCCCTCCCTTCACCTGACGCTTGCCCTGCATCATGGCGGCTTTTGCGGCGACGCCGCGCTCGACTGGCTCCCCGGCCGAGGGCCGGTGCGGTTACTATGTGGCAAAGAAGAAGAGGTTCTGCAGGATGGTGGTAGCAGCCGGGAAAAGGTTCTGTGGCGAACACGCTGGTGCCGCGGAGGTCTGGTATCGCTCTGCCCTCCCGAGAGTCGGAAATAAGTTTCCTGGCCCCCGCACTTCCCCTCTCAGACCGATTCCTGCTTCTGTCCCCTGGGTTTCGCTGCCTTTGTGTTCATCAGCGCGGTTCTATAGCCCCAGGGAGCGAGGTTGAGCCCGCAGCGACCGGCGCTGTGGGCAATGACTCCCGATTTCAGTTCTCCTCCAAACTCCCGCTTCTCACCTTCGCCGCTTTCCCGGTGGGGAGCTGTGGGTCCCAGCGCACGGGGATCCCACATCCCATCTGTGTTCCCTGAATCATCGCTCTTCTTGTCAGTGCGGTGGAGAGAAACTTTTTAAAAAGAACTTGAGAGCAAGTTATACCTAGTGTGCTGGAATTGGGAAGGAGAGATTTTATTTCTTTTTTCTTTTCTATTACGTTGGATACTCAGCATTCTTCTGTATTGGTTTCAGGTGTACAGCATTGTGGTTAGACAATCGTACTTTACAAAGTGATCCCACACCCCCACATTTCCAGTCCCTGGAAGGAACAATCTGCGCTGACCTCACTAGAGGTCCTTAAGGGACAATTTCACTTCTTTATTATTTTTTAATTTCTCAGTTACAGTCGACATACAATGTTACGTTAAGTTTCCGATATGCAACACAGTGATTACACACTTACATAACTTAGGAGGTGATTCCCCCAATATCTCTAGCACCCATTGGCCTCATAGATACTGTGACAATATTATTGACTGCATTCCCTGTTCTGTACTTTACATCAATTTTGTTTGCTAGTACAGTCACACCTATTTATTGTACTGTCTCTTTTTATGTGTGTGTATTTCTTTAGGATATAGAGGATAGAGAAGTAGAAATGAGAACAAGAGGAGGGGAATGCTGGTGGAAAAAGACCCCGTTGAATAGGTTTTAGAAGGATTAAACCGAATGGCCGGGTATCTGTTCCATGCCTTCTCCACGTCCAGTACTGTGTGTGCTGTTTTTGTGGGTTAGCCCCAAGGTGGACCCTTCTACGCAATACCCAGTACAGCTCCACCCTGGGCCCCTTACTCTGCCACTCTTGGAAGCACCCGCAGAGTTGAATTGCCTGGTTTTGAGGGGACCAGCAAACACCCCCCGATTGAAGAATGAGATGTGTGATAAGAGAAGGGTTTTGTTCTCAGTCTGTGAGGAGACCTTGGACTTGACCTTAACCACACAGCTGGAAGGTGACAGCCAATGGTGGTAACAGTAGAATATGAATAGATCCTCTCCAGCTGATCGGTCCCTGGAGAGGAACACGGCCAGCCCTGGGCTAAGCAGGTTTTTTAAAACTATGAGCTCACTTAATCTTTCTGAACCTTTGGAAGCAAGACATATAGTCATGTTTTGGCTGAGGCAGTAAGTCTCCCTAAAGTCATGGATTTCGGGGCTGATGGAGCTGAGAATCAGACCTCTGAAGTCTGGTGACCTATCACGTACAGACTCGTGGGAGTGTTGGGGGGAATTGCCATCGATGTTAATTTCCGTTCATTTTCCCCTAGTGCTTGTAGTTCAATCCATGTAACTTAGAAACACGCGGGATGTGACTGCTGTCCCGGCAAGTGGCAAAGCCAGTAGAATTTGGCCCCACCTATCAAATGGTTCAAATGCCATATTTCATTGTTTCTAATGCATCTTGAAATCAATGACATGTCATAATTTAAATTGTCAGTGTTTTTCTTAGCGGTGCCTAAAATAAATGTGCGTATTTTAGTCAATGGTTTCATCGGTTCAGCATTTCAAGTATAGGTCTTCTTTATAACCTATTTGAAGTACAGGCCCTTGGCCCTTGGCCAAAGCAGTATTTGCTCGGACATGTGTAAACCAGCCGCACTGGCCACTTTCGTGTTGTTAAACCCTATGACCTAGTTGTGCTAATGTTTTATTATGGGCTTTTTAAGGTATCCTTGCCTTGTTTTGGGAATGCATAAATTTATGATTACACTGAAGTCAGATCTAGTACCTGTAAACAATGAATCTGATATTTTATTCAACTATGTCCTTTTTCTTTACTAGGAAGAAAATGCTCGGAAAAGAATCCTGTGTCCTTTAGATCCGAAACAGTAAGTACGGGGTCAGATAAGGATTTTTCTCTGCTGGAAACAGTCATCGTCACAAGTCTTATTTTAAGTAATTTTCTCTTTAAATGTAGCACAGTGTATGAAGATCAACTAGCAAAGCATTTGAAAAAATGTAATGCGAGAGAGAAGCCAAAACCAGTAAGTATTTGATCAGAAAAGCTGAAGGGTGAGACGTGTGGTGTGACGTGTTGATGTAGACAAAGTAGCTTACAGATGTGAATATTTCACAAGCCTTGGCTCTGGAGGCTCGAGCATGGTCACTGCTCCTGAGTATGTGAAGGCCAGCACTGTGTCAGACTGAGAAGCCACTTACAGCCCTTGTTCAGATAATAGAATTTTAGCAACCAGAGTTGTTCAGAGAATAATTTCACAATTTATTTACTCAAAAGTATTTACTTAGTGCCTCCTAGTTTGTTTCAATAAGATATGATCCCAGCTTTCAAAGAGCTTATTTGAAACTGGTAAGTAAACTTGGAAATGATAGGTATTGTTTAATAAGTTCCACGGAAGAAGTACACATGTGAAAGAGCACATACTTACAGAAAAATTAAAATAAATCCAGGGAGTCAAAAAGGGCTGCCCAGAGAGAATAGTACCTATTGTAATTAGCCTTTGTAAGTAGGAAGAAATCAGACCTAAACTGTCCTGGAGTCTGTATCTTATCTCTGTTTTTGGTTACCCTCCCTGTCTGAGAAGGATGGGGGCAGAGATGAGCAAGTTGATACTTTGTTTCTGCTTTAGCACCCTAAACAAAACTGGCATAGTCCTCAGCCCCCGCTGTGGAGAGGGAAACTTTAATAAAAATTACTGATGAGTTTCTTTAGACTACAGATGTTCATATCACCACCTCACTAGGGTGTAAGACCCAGGGACACAGATTTTGGTCTGTTCTGCTCTCTGCGGTGGGGGATCCTCAGCACTGGAAGTGAGTTAAGGACCACAGGAGGTGCTCAGTAATTAATGAATCGTGGGAGGATGGGAAGGATCAGTTTTTCCACTTAATTTTTGTGATCACCCACATTAATAACAATATTTTCATGATTTGGTTTGTTTTTGCTAAGGACTTCTTTGTTGAGGATATTAATGCTGGCTTGAAGGATGAAACAGAAACACCCGAACAATTAGTAAGTACTTTAGGCTAAACGTTTCCTTTCCAACAGTATTTATAAGCTCTCTCCACATTCTGAATGAGCTGTGTTCCGATTTTTGTTTGGAATTAGTTAATTTGTTTGAATTTAGAATGCATTTTTCTACAGAATCAATATTCCTAGTGATAGCTCATTTTTGTATATAGGTTCCAATTTCTTCTCTCCCTGAAGAGCAGCTGGGAAATTTAATTACGAAATTGAAAAAAGCAAGTGCAGGTACGTCGGCCTAAAATTGCCGGTGCAAGATTGCTCAGGGCCGCGGGGCGGCGTGCGAGTTGGTGCCGGTGCGGGTTGAAAGACGTGAACTGCTGTTGTTGGAGTCCTGTGGTTTCGCGTTTGGTTGCTTCAGCTCTGTGCTTGTGTCTGGCCCAGGTTTGAACTCCACACTCAAAGATCAAATTCTGTCCCATCCAGCATTGCATGATGCCCTTACTGACCCTAAAAACGGTGACTCTGCAACCAAACACCTGAAACAGCAGGTATGTGTGGGCCACGGTAACTGCTCAAAATGGCCTTTTGTTCGTTTCTCAAAAGCTAACATTCTGTTCTTTCTAAATAGAGTTATTAACGAGATTTCATTTAGATTCTCTTTCAGGGTACAGAATCTTTCCATTTCAAAAAATATGTATAAACATATATTAAAAAATTGGGGCATAGATATGGTTCTAAGTACTGTGTCTGAAATACTTAAAAGCAGAGGAAAACTTTAAAGCCAAACAAAAATTTTCGTGTGAACGTGCTGCCTTATGTAGACATCACCTTGCTGTTTTTCCTGTCTGAGCCAGATGTGTTTGCTCCAGTTTATAAAATAATCTCGTCAAGTTTGCAGGCTTCTATTTTAGGTAACATTGAAAAATTAAAGTTACTTGGTCCAAGAAGATGCTTTGTTGAATTTGGAGCAGGAAAGGGAAAATTGTCTCATTGGGTTGATATTGCCTTAAAAGATGCTGAGGAAGTCCACTTCATCCTGGTGGAAAAGGTGACCACAAGATTCAAGGTAAATGAAGCTGCCACTGTATCAGTAATCAAACTGTTTGCACTTTCTGACACAAAAAGAAACATGTCTCAAGGGAAATGAATTTTTTGTGTGTTTATTTAGTTATAGTAGCTCTTTATTCTCATTATATCGGTGACTAAAACTGAAGATAAATGTTTTAATCCAAATTTTGATAGTCCATTCTCTGAGTTCTTAAGTGGAGACAAGAAAATAGGTGGAAAGAACCAAGCTCATGCCTGGGGTTAAAGGTCGGAGTCCTCTGCCACTTCCCAGCTCTCCCTCCAATACACATTTGTCGAGCACACTGCCAGGCCCCCTGGTAGACGTCGGGTGGGCTAAGTCCAATAAGACAAGGTCCGTACCTCTGTCACTTGTGTATGGAAAGGGAGACAAACCGATACATGATGATGGGAAAGTATTAAAACACGAAAAAAAGTCTGCACGGATGTCCACGTGGGTCCAAAGGACGAGTGACAAGTGTCTCTGAAGGGCGGGGTAGCGATGGGTTACAGAAAAGGTGGTATTCCAGATGTGTCTGGAAAGGTGGCACAGCATTTGCCAGGCCACCGGTCTGAGGAGTAGTCCAGGCAGCGGGACTGGTGTCACCCGGGCGCCCGAAGCAGCAGAGAAACTCGGAGCCTGTGTGTGTGTGTGGTGGGAGGGCGCGGCCCGGAGGGCTCGCAGAGGGTAGCGGGCAGGGCAGCCGGGCTGCAGGGGTCTCCCTGACCCGGGGGGGAGTCCTGCCATGCCCTGCTACATGCTGGGGGTGCACCTCCTGTCTCCAAGGCACTCACGTCTAGTGGGGCAGCCTCCCCAGCATTTCGGTGCAACATGCTAAGTGCCTTGTAACAGTGGTGAGTGCCAGGTGCCATCGGAGCGGGAAGGTAAAGCCAGTCCAGGCTGAGGTGGGTCATAGAAGGCTTCCCAGTGGAAGTGACAACTGAGAGGAGACCAGAGACTATGTAAGAGTTGATAAAGTGAATACAAAGGGGTTTTTAAAACAGTACCATTAAAGCTGATCAAGAGTCTGAAACTTCAAACAGGGAGATTAATTAGAAGATCATTATTCTCCAATAATCCAGGTGAGCAAGGACCAGAGCTAGGGCTGTGCCCAGGGACAGGGAGGAGGGAAGAGGAGATGAGGGATGTCCAGGTGCTGGAAGCCACAGACATGGCGATGTGTGTGTCTGGTGCCTATCGGCGAGGTGGGGCCTCAGAGTAGACTTTGTCAGTGGGTATAGTGGGACCGGATGTGACCTTTCAGGGACAGCAAGAGGAAGAGTGAGCCAGAAGCGGTGTCCCTCAGGGCTGGCAGAGTCGAAGTGGGGACAGGTGCTCCGAGGGAACGTCGGTTCCCCCGTCAGTGACCTGGGGATTCCTAGAGTTCAAGGAGATGAGGTTCACGGGATCGTTAATAAAATGTTCAAGCCTTGTAAAGATGTGCGATGTTATTACTTTGGAGTTTCATCCAAGAACACAGTTCTTAAAATTTTAGTGTTAATATTAATGATCCTCTTTTTTAAAGACTGAAATAGAAGATGGAAGCTTACTTGCTCTGAATTGTGAAACAATTTTTTTTATTTTAATGAAACTGCTTTTTTTAAAACAGAAAAAGCCATTGTTATAATAATGTTCTGTTTGTGCAGGTTGATGGCAAACACAGAAAGAAAAATTCAGTGTTTGAAAGACTTCAGATTGATATTCAGCACTTGTGTCTGAGTAAGTTGCACATGCTTCTGTTGTTGGCCACAGACCCTAGAAGTCCCACGCTCTGAGGGTCGCTTAACAGTCCAGTGATGCGATCGGTGCTGGGCACACAGGGCGGGTCTCGGGTCAGCGCGGGAGAAACCGCCTGGCCTTCGAGTCAAACACTTTAACTCTTGCTCGCTCAGTGGCATCCGTGTTCCTAATAAGTCACTGCATCGTGGGAGCCCTTCTTCCCAAACTAAAGGGGGAATTTTTTTGTTCCTGTCTCTTTCAGCCCTCAAATGCAGAGATTCTAATTAGTTCTCTGTTTTGGGAGGCCCACTGAGGCCTTACCTCATTCCCTGTTCTTTCAGACAAGATTCCTGTGCTCAGCAGAGAGAAGCTGCCCGTGGTGGGAATCGGAAAGCACCTGTGTGGTGTGGCGACAGGTGAGTGGACGACTCCCGAAGGCTGGGTGAGGACCTGAGCCGTGTCCCAGCTGTTTCCGGGTCTCTTTCGCATAGTTTAGATCACATGTGTTCACAGCTCGTGGGTCCTCATAGTGGCCCTGGGCCTGGGTTATGTCAGGTGCGGAGCTCTCCTGCACGTCTGCTCGTCTGGCCGTCTTGCAGGGGTGTCCGACCCGCAGGCCGCATGCAGCCCAACACCAAATCGTAAATTTACTTAAAACATTATGAGGTTTTTTGTGATGACATGTCGCAGTGTATTTTAATGTGTGGCCTAAGGCAGCGCTGCTTCGTCCAGTGTGGCCCAGAGACACCAAGAGGTTGGACACCCCAATATTCTGTTGTGTGGGACCTTAAAGTTCTTCGGGGTACATTTCAACCAAAAAGTAAATGAATCATTTATGGAAACTTTATGATTTCACCCCAAAAGCGACTGATTTTTTCAGAAGCATTGCTTGGGGAGGACTCGGAAACCTCTCCCATGAGAATATGGTCATATAGCGGGACTCGGGGAAGAAAACAAGTGTCAAGCGAGAGAAAAGCCTCAGTGTCTTGCCCGAGCACTGGGGTGCCCCAGCTCTGGCAGGCACAGCGGAAAGAGCACGGGCTTTGAAGTCAGGGGGTCCAGGGTTCCGCTCTGCTGTGTGACGCTGACAGAGGCCCTCCCTGCTCCGGGCTCGGGGCAGCCTCTGTGAAACAGGATCATGTGCAGTGGCTGCGTCGCCTGTAGGGTGGCCCGTGTTCAGCAAGGGTTAACTGCTGTCAGGTCCTCTTCCTGCTCCTGCTGGTTTCGTCCTCCGCACTCATGGGGAACTGGAGCCTCCAAATGGAGATGGGCTGGAAATGGCTGTGAGTGTCATGGACTTTTATGGGGTATCCCTCAGAAAAGCCTTCCGTCCTGGGAAGGAAAAAAGCCCCTTTCCTCCGGCCCACCTAACCCAAGCTTCTCAGAAGTACAGCCCCTGCTGGCCAATTCTCAAGTTGCCCACCCTTCCCGTCTTGAGTCACTGTGTCTGTAGTCCCCCCTCCTCGCCCCATCGTTCCCGTCCTGGGCAATCTGCCGTGGCAGCTCACCCTGCTAGAGATCGTTCCCTCCCCTCCATGGCTCTCTCCACCCCTGCCCTTCTCTCTCGGTCTCACTGCTCCTCCATGCCCTGTCCTTTCCTTGCTGACACCTGGACCCGTCTGCTCCACACCTGATCTGCTTTCCTCCTCTGAAAACGCTTCGGAGGCTCCCAGTCACCGCCAGCATTGAGTCCAAGCCCTTTTAACACGATGTCCTCGTCCCTTTCTGGCCTCTGCCAGCATCTGTCTGCCACCCCTGCCTCCAGCTTTCCGGGCCGGCGAGTCTGTCCTTACCTTCAGCCAGTGGTCACCCTTCAGGGTGCTGCTGCTTCCTTCTTATCATCATACTGGCTGCATATCTGACTTCACCTGCTGCGTTTGAACCGCTGCTGCTGTGTGAGTTCTCTGAGCTCGGGGACTGGGCTGACAGGACGGTTGACGTGTAACAGGCGCCGAGTGAGTGAGTGAGTGAGTGAGTGAGTGAGTAATCAATCTTGGCCACCAGTTTGTTCTGTTTTCTTGTCCCTGGAGTTCTCTGTAAAGGAGACGTTGAGGTGGATTGCTGAAGCTCCCGATTCTAAAAGAACTTAATTCTTTTAATAATTTTCTGGTCATTGATAATCTGAAAATCATCTCCTTAAGTCCGATGCAAATAAAACAGTGACGGAGCAGATGTGTCAGAAAATAATAGTTTATTAGATAACAGATTAGCTATCGTGTTCTCCAAATAAAAGGCTCCCATCGTGTCGGAGGACTTAAACTCATGTGTTGAATTAAATTTACTAGTGCGATATGAGATCATGTAATTGTGACATTTAGGGTCATACAATTTAAAAATACCTGTTTTTATTAAACAGGCACAGTTTGCCAATCTAAGCCCACAGAAAAATAGGGGTTTTACAGCATAGATTGGGGTGACTCCAGTGCTGTCAACGCTAAACATAGCAGTCTTCCGTGGGAACTGGCCACAGCTGTCAGACACGCGTCAGCTTTGCTCATGGCGCACTGTGAGGTTTCCACTGTCACACAGAGCACAGCTGCCCTGTGCTCATGTGCACCCATCGCCGTGACGTTCACGGTGACTTGCACGTGGACGGGGTTCAGTGTCCGGTTGCCTCGTGGGTGTGTGACCCAGGGAGGCTGACCTCCCGGCCCGACCCCCTTCTCAGCCCTCAGCCGGCCCTGCTTGCCCACACCAGCGCCAGCCTGCACGCATGCCCTTCCTCTTTATTCCTTTTGGCTTCCCTGACATCAGCCTTCCGCGGACTGTAAGTGCAGGTAGATAAATGTCTTCTGTCTGAGTCCTGACCTTCGCCAGCGGCGGCGAAGTGAGAGTCCCTCCAAGTGTTTGGACTGACAGGTCTTACAAACTGTAGACCTTGAGCGGCAGGCGGATTTGTTGGGAAGTAGACTGTATGTGGAGTAAGTCTGTAGAGACCTGAGACCATAATGAGAAAAGAGCAAATAGGAACGAAGCCGATGATTCACAAAAGAATTGCTAAGGTGAAAGGCTAAGCAAGTTTGGTGTTTTGGTTTCGGGGTTTTTTTTGAAACCGTGGTGCTTACCCGCCGTGAGAAGTACTCATTTTAAAGACGCTGTCGTGGGGGCACGTGGTTGTGTTTGCAGATCTGGCATTGCGATGTTTGGTTGGAGCCTGTGGTGCCCGTGGTGAGGAAGGGAATGAAGAGCCTTTAGCCAAACGCATAAAGAATGATAAAACGGACCGAGAAACTCCCGCCATGGCCGAGGAAGGAAGTGGCAGAACAGCCCCGGAGCAGCGGAGCCCTGTGGCCGGCATTGTCATTGCGCTCTGTTGTCACCACAGGTGTGACTGGAGACACTACGTGGGCAGAGAGTACTTCCGGGCTCTAGGCCTTGGGGCCCTCGAGTTCCACTATTTCCAGCGGATGAGTAGCTGGGCGACCTGTGGCATGCGGGACGCGCCCGTGGAGGCCTTGGGTGGCACCGCGAGGAGAGAGGGCCCGAGTGCGGACAGCGAGGAGCACGACGGCGGGGGACACCGAGTCGGTGATGGCCGTGCCGAGAGCCCGCCTGGGTAGGTGGCTGGGAACAGGTAGCCTGGGGCGGAGGTGGTTCCTTGCCGCTGCCCTGGCTCTTTAGAGAGGCTCCACCCGAATTTATCCATGGAAACACGTTTTACCGTCTGATTTTAGTGGTCGCTAATAAAATGTACCCTGGAAACACGGGGCGCAGCACAGCGCAGTCTATAGTGGGTTAGCTGGCGGCTTGTCAGTAAATGGAAGGGACTCAAACAACCGCACAAGCTTCGACTGCATTTTCACCCTGTCTGGTGTGTGTTCGGTTTAGGTTTCTTACTGTTGAGGAAAAGAAGGAAGTAGGGCGCCTCTGTAAACTGCTGATCGACCACGGCCGGGCGGAGTACCTGCGGCGGCACGGGTTCCGGCCCGCGCTGCAGTACTACGCGGAGCCCTGCGTGTCCCTGGAGAACGTGCTGCTGACTGCCGTGCCGCGCCGGCCCTGTCCTGCGGCGGAAGCCACCGCCTGACGGAGGAGGTTCTGCATGCCGCTGTCTTCCACTAAAAAAAGAGAGCTTCTTTAAATCGTATTTTTACATTTATGAAAGTGTAATCTGAATAGCAGAGAATATGAGCTTTAAAAAACGTTGTGGCCTCATTGAGCTTTGGAAGTAGCTCTGTTTTTTACTTGAGAAGTCCAAACTTCAGAGAATGCATCAGGTTCCCAAAGTGTAGTCTTCAGCAGGGCATCTTCCTTTGTTACCCGTCGGGCTTTACAGAGGCCGGGGAAGCGGTCAAACAGTCGGCCGGGTTATCTGAAACACACGCAACATGTCACCAGGGGGCTAGCACGTTCACTTTGTGTGTGCATTGATTCTGGAAATGCACTTTCCCTCGGTTTCATGCAATACTTTTGATTTCTCAAGTTCAAGGCCTAGCGATCAATGGTCAGTTTCCAACAAGAGCCAGTCTGAGAATTTGGCTTCTGTACGGATTTTTTCTTTCCATGCAGATCTGGAAAGGATAATCAATTGTGGTTTTTTTCTTATGCAAACATTCAGAGATGTTTACAATCAATACGTTTGCCTTCAGATTTCCAGAGTCATACCTGTATTTCTGTATTACCGGAATTCGTCCATGCAGACACCAAAACTGAACAGGTGTTTTCAAGGGGGAAAAAAACCTATCGTTTTATTGGATAATTATCTAGTTAGAACTTCCAAAATGGCACTCAGAAGCCCGTTTCACAAGTTGAAATTTGCAGATATCTTCTGAAATCAATTACCTCCTATCTTTTAACAGGCCATTTTTACATGTAAGAATACAAACATAAGTATATTCTCTCTTGTTTGGAAAAATAATTTGGAGTAAAGTAGAAATTAGATAGTGAAACCAAAAACCTCACATTTAGACCTCATTTAACTCGTGTAAACAGTTTCTATGCACAAGCGTTTATTAACCAAACATACGACAGGGCTGCTACTCTTTTCTACATTTTATCCTTGAGTTATTATTCTGCCTTTATTTGTAAAAAAAATAAATAAATAAAGTGTTAATCATTGATATATTTGCCAAGACAGATTCAGAATCACTAATTTCAGATACGATGATATTCTTAGGTCACTCTTTGCCTTGTGGTCTATGATTACAGGAATTGTAAACCAGCCCCCTAGCCTGCTTTTAATTCCTGACCTTTCTGTGTCAGCTTAATTGCAGATGTTTTGTGAAACTGCTAGGTTCAAACCCCAACCCTGTGACCTCTCAGCTGTGTGACCTTGGGCAAGCTCCTTAATCTCTTTGTGCCTCGATTTCCTCCTCGTTGAATGGGGATGGGAACAATGACAGAACCTACCTCCCAAGGCGGCCGGGAACCTCAGATCAGAAATGTAAAACGCTTACAACAGTTGGGGGCACAGAGTAAGCGCTCCACAAACACTGTAATGAATAGCACTAAGTCATGAATCTATTTTTCGTAAATAATAAGCAGACTTGGTTTTATAAGTTGTAACCTGTGTCTCTTGTTAGAAGTTTTATGTCAAATATTACTGAAGTAAGGTAGTCTGATTACATTTTAAGTCCATTACTCATGCCCCCTGATCTAGGATGCGTGAATGAAGATAATACGTCATTTGATAATTAACTCACTTCACTGGGTCAGAGAGTGCTAGTTGGCATCATACAACCTGTTCTGTATCACTCAACAAGTTATGCCCAGAAATAAATGGCATTCTACAACAGGCGTGTTCAGTTGTGTTTTGTATAACACACACACACACACACACACACACACACACGAGGATTAGACACACAGGCTTATGGCGAATTTAGCTTAATATGTTTCTGGCGACAGTGCCAGTACGTTACAGGAAGTAAACCTTGGCCATCAGTATGCCAGCCGCAGGACAGGTGCACTTTTCCCCAGCCTTGTTCGTTTCCCTTTGCATTACCATGGCAGCGATCTGGGATGTGCACAGAGCTGTTCCTTCACCCACAGACCCTGCAGGTTCATCAGACCCCTTTATGGACTTTAGATTCATCTCCACAACTGCCTCTTCCTGCATGTCCCACAGTTACATCAGCCTTACTGTGCTAAGCCTGAAGCCCACCTTCCGCTCCACCCGGTCTGCCCACCCGGCCAGCTCCGGTGCTCCGCTTCCCCGTCTTAGAGTCACCACCTGTCCAGCTGCTCTCCCTTAAAGCAGGTCCACCCCAGGCCCCCCTTTTCCCATCTTCAATTATCAACTCTATCACCCACTTGTCTTTTATGCAGTTATCCTGTGCTTTCCAAAACTAGGACCAAAGCTATTGCAGTTCTCAACTTGTCTTCCCTCCAAATGGTCCTCCATGTCACCACTCACGCAACCTCGCTGCCCCAGGTCTCATCATGTCCTAAACACCCTCCTTTGGGGTTGGTCAAACCTGTGTCTTCTAGCTGAAAGGCTCTATCATTGTTCACTCAGGTCATACTCATTCCTCAAGGCAACTACTTGAGGATGCACGAAAGTCTGCCTTTTGACTGAAAAACTTGACAGGAAAACTCGACATTTTAGTGAACTACAAAAACCATGATATCTATTCCTATACTACTGTTTCACTGTTTTTATTAACAGAATTGTGTTCCTGTCCTTCCCCTAACCTTGGTCTAAGTTAAAGACTTTCCTTTGTTCGTTTAAAAAAATGATTTAATTCTAAAATTATCAGACTGATTGAATTCTGCATATCAAAACCTCATATTTTAACTATCGTTTAAAAATCTGTATTATCTCACTATTTTTCATCCTCAGGCAAAACCTGTTTTGCTGTTTGTGGGTTTGTTCTTTGTAGAAAAGAAGGAAGTGGCAGCGAAGGTGGGGTTCATCAGAGTAAATTGGCATATGACAGACAGACAGGACGGGACAGGAAAGCTCGAACAGCATCTTCACCTGGCTGTGCTCCATGTGCTTGGCCAAAGAAACTTACTTCCTCCCTCCACTTGAAAGACTGCAAGGGCTTTGTCAAAACAGCCACCTGAGCTGAAGTCCACTTTTCTTCCTCCCACGATATTGACCAAGAGACCAGAATGTGACGGAACAGTCAGACAGAAGGACAGACCTATGAAGGAGTTCACATACGTTAACGTCCCCTGCCCGGAAGGAAGCCCCTACCTGCTGTGCTCCGCGCCTCCTGGATGTAGGTGCGCATGAACTGAAGGCCGAACAACTCCCGCTCCTCCTCCTCCTCCTCCTCTGTGCCCTCGCTGGGAGGGAGTGTCAGTTCCAGCCTCAGCGGGTTGTCTCTGAAGTTGACAAACCTAGCAGTTTACCAAAAGACAGCATTTAAAAATTTTTTTATTGTGATTCAGTTACAGTCGTATGCCTTTTCTCCCCATTCCTCAAAAGACAGCATTTTATAGGTGGCAAAGAAGTGTGCGTTTGCTTCCCTGCAGACAGCAAATGATAAGAGAATTCTAAGTTACTCTTTTTGAACTGGTTTCAGTAACTGAACGTGTTGGTGAGATGTGATGTACCCCAAGAGTTTTTAAGGATTTTCCCCTAGAAGAAAAAACTACTAGCTTTAGACAACTTATCTGCAAAGCTCGTAAAAGCAGCCGTAGCACCTACTGAGCCGGTGCGCTTGAACTTCCTAGGGCGACGCTAATGCTTCTCAGATGCAGCGGCTCCGCGACTTAATGGGGCGACACCCCAATAGACACACTGTCACTTGAAAATAAGTCAGAAATGCGTGTAAAACACCTAACGAATGTGATAGCTCAGCCTAGCCTACCTTAAACATGCCCAGAACGCTTACATTCGCCTACGGTTGGACAAAGTCACCTAACACAGAGCCTGCTTTGTAATAAAGCGTCGAGTATCTCATGTAATTTGTTGTGTACATCACTTTTGTACCATCGTAAAGTCTAAGGAGTCTCTGCATGATCAATATAACGAACCTAAAGTTTGCATATGTTATAGACTTTCTTGTGTCTTTATCATCCAGTCTTCCTCTGGTACGGAGCTTAGTAATTGCTGAATGTGTACAATGAATGAATGATTTTTTTATGGACGATGTGGGATTTGGTGTGAATTGCCACACCGTATGTTCACTGTCAGGAAGTTAAATTTTGGAAGGAAGACACCCAAGGAGTTTTAACAGTAATTAACTCAGCACAAAGTTATGACTGCTCTCTCTTTAGGATAATTGCCTGTGTCCCTTTGTAGTTGTTTAGAAGGGAAATTATCACTGTTCTTATGTTTTTTGTTTTGATACCGCGGGTGGGATCTGTGGGCAGGTATAAAGATGATTTCCATGGAAATGTTACCCACAGAAGGCATTCACTCCTTGAAGCGGATAAATCCCACTCAGCCCTGCTTCAGTTTTGTGGATTGATTCTCCAATAACTTAGACCAGTATTATATGAATCCTGTTCATAAGTTAGGGCTCCAAAACTGGACACGATTTTGGAGTGCCTGTGTTCTCATGAATGCGAACTCAAGTCTAGTTACAGCAATTCCTCTGCGTTACTTTGCTCTGCGGCTGAAGGGAACACGTCGGGTTTGTGCAGAGAACTTTTACCTCAGGCCGGTCATCTCCTCCATGAACGCCGGAATGTCCGGCAGCCGGTTGTTGGAGAGAACGAGAGTGCCCAGGTTTTTCATGTTGCCGATGGCTTCTGGCAAGCACGTGATTTCGTTCCGCTGCAGCCACAGCGTATGGAGCTTTTGCATTCTGAAGAAGTAACGGGTTCCTGAGCTTAGTCAATCACACATCATATGAGAACCCTGGATCTCATGAGCTTAGTCGTCCCAGAAATGCCACCGGTACCCCTGTCCCGTCAGCTGACTCGCACCCCCCAGTCACCAGGGCAACCGCGGTTCGGGATTAATCTCTACCATCTGGCTCATGTGCGGTGGTGGAACTGAAATCAGTGTATTCTAGAATTCTTCGCTATTCTCATAGATTTCTCAAAGGAGAACTGCTGTAAGTGTGGTGCAATTCAAATTCATCTTCCAGGAAGAATCCGAAATGGCCGATAGGCCCGTTCAGGACAAAGTAAGCACGAGTAGACTCTGGGGCCGGCTGCCTAGGGTCACACCCTCGCTTGCACACTCACTACGATCGTGAGCAACGTAATAGCTAACATCTCTGTGCTTCCTCGTCCATGTGCTTAGTGCACAGAAGTGTCTGGCGTGCACTGAGCGATGGTGTCACTGTTGTGGCACATTCTTGTCACTCTGTGGGTGTCAGAGAGCCAGTTTTTCTCTTTTACTTCTTTTTGGAGTAAATGAGAATATTCTGTTGAACGGTGGCACCGCTAGCTCTAGATGCACCTGCTGTGATCAATTAGGTATGGGGGCCCCTGGGCGCTGTTTATTTCATTTCACCGCATCTGCTGGGAGCATGAAAGGCTGCTGACGTTACCTGTCTATCGTCTCAGGAAGCTGTCGGAGCTGGTTGCTGCCCAGGTCCAGCCACTCCAGGGCAGGCATGTTCAGCACAGCGGGAGGGAAGGCCGAGAAGCTGTTCATGCTGAGGTCAAGGTGAGTGAGATTGGACAGGCCGCCGAGCTGAGGAGGCAGAAGAGGCGTGTCAGAGCGAGGGGCGCAGTGCGAGCTGGAGCACTCAGCCCACCTTGTGCACCAAGGGTCCCCAAGACAGTTGAAACCAAAATGAACCTGAGTAACTCCAGATAAATGGAGAACTCTGTCCTAGAAAGTCCATCTATTCAAAGGCAATTATATTTCAAAATAGCCAGGTTCTAGGGACTACAGAGCCTGCCTGGCAAAGGCTCCCCTGACCCGCTTCTCAGGATAAACATATATTATGTTTCCCTTTCACCCTAGAGTTGAGATGTATGTGGGAAAACTCACATTCAAAATAATCCTTCTATTGAACCCCCTTATGGGATCTCAGTCACAGAATTGAGTTTCGGAATTCTAGTTTTAAATGAAAACAATACAAATTTATTAAGAATAACAGAGCACCAAGTGCTCAGCTTAAGAAAGAAACTGTACTGATATGACTGCCCTTCTGTGTCCTTTGTCCCTTCTTCCTCTCCAGAAGTCACACTTCTCCTGAACTTGGCGTCTCATTCCCATGCCTTTTTTAATGCTTTTATTGCTATACAGGAATACATGTTTTCTATGTATTTCTCTATATACAAATTACTATTATATACGTTGTTGTAAACATATGACTTTGTATTCTTATGTGTTTTAATTTTACTCAGAAATTATGACACAGCACTGTCTCTCTTTAACTGGGTTTTGCTCTCAATATCAGTGTTTAAACTGTGCTCACATGGACGCTCCTAGTTTATTCATGTAAGAATAGCCCTTAGTTACCTGTGCACCCCACCCCCAGTCTGAGAAAGCTGTGAGCAGGAGTCGTCCACCGTCCCACCTTAAATTGATGAGAAGTTCTGACACCCGCTCCACCGGGGCTGTGCCTAACTTCCGTTTTATGGACACAGCGGCTTAGGTGGGCCGTGTGACTACAACGGACGAAGCTATGTGGCCATGTGCACTCAAGCGTCCACGGACCTAAAGCCACGAAATGTCTTCCCTCTTTCCACAGGACAGTAGGAAAGTTTCAACACGTGAGAATTTCGTTAACTTTTATTTAGAAACTCTCCATCGAGCTATGAGATCTCCGTGTTTTATTTCTACGTCAGGGCGTGTTCAGGACCCACCACGTGAACGCCACAGAAAGAGGCACAACTACACTGTCTTGTGGGCAAAAAAAGCAGAAAGGTTTATCTCATAATTGATGTTTCTCCAACTTTAGAATTCAAGCCATGAATAAAACACTTTTTTGAAATCTGTTAACAGACTTCCAAATTTTCAAATGGCTCAGAACAGAGTATGAAGAGATTGTTCTTATGTCAGCACAGACGTGTTTGCGTGTCTGGCCCTCGCAACGTCACAGCTCACGCTGCCGACTTCTCAGTGGGGCTAGAATGCATTGACGGTAGAAGATTGAAAACCTACTAAAACTATTACCTACACAACTTAATTTTGCATGTTCAAGGCCACCTTAGAAGTAACCCCCGGCTCCAGATCTCAGCCCAGCGTTGTTCCAGTAAAACCTAATTCTCCAGGCGAAGAGATTTAGGGAAAGACGCGCTAATGGTCATGGCCTCACTCACACAGCTTTTTGGCAACAGAACCAATCGTGGGAACAAAGTCATAAGAACGGCAAATTAGAAATAAAGACTATCGGCCCTCTTTGTAGGTATGAAGAGATTGTCCCTGTGATCATCATTTTCCTCATGAACAAATGCCTACTCTTCATTAAATTGCACTATTGTAAGAAGAGAGAGAGATCACACTATGTCTTGCAAGAGCAAAAGTTATTGTTGACATGTTTATGGCTTGGAAAAAAGTGATATTTTCACCAAGATATAAAGGAGAAGGTAATAATCTATTTTATTTTGAGTTCTATTCTTTTTCTTAACTGTTATCTTGCAAAGTCATTGCTTTCAAGGCAAAGCACCATGGAAATTTCCTCTGTGGATTCTAAGAGCATCAGGTGTGTTTGAAAAGTAATACAAGCGCCTAGAGCTCTAGGACCAGTTTGGTTTTGGCCAATAACCAGGCATCCTCCGCATTTCAACCAAACCCAAGCCTGAAGGCTCTCCAGGCCCACTGCCCTGCATTTACTTGCTGGGGCCCAGGAAACTACTTCTAAAAACGAAACGCCCGAAGAATTCACATCCTATCGCTTAGCCTCTCTCAAACACTGGGCGCTCTGTCAACAACCAACCTAGTGTGCAAAAGAGTTTGTTCCTAGCACCATGCCGTCTGTGCTTCATGGTGATTATTCATTCATTCAGTAAGCATTTATTAAGTAACAACTGCCACCCAGGCTGTGCTTGCAGCTCTGGGAACGGAAATGAGTCAGACTCACGCTGGCCTCCCGGAGGCCAGTAGTACAAAGACGGTAGCAGAAGTGTCGTTTATGCTAAATAGAGGTTGCTCTTATTGAAACGATGCATTCTACTTAAAATAACCGGAAATCGCTTTCACTAAGTATTTCCTGAAATGCAGTCTACGGCATTTCTCCACTGGTGTTATTTTTGAGGGTCACACAGTTGAGAGACGTAAGCCACTAGCAGACGGAAAGTGGAATCGTGGGCCTGCGTCTCGCTGTCACCTCTGGCGGAAGATCGCATATGTCTCTGTTGACGGCAAGTTCTAGCTTCTCCAAACTGGCACAGTTACTTAGTTCCTTGGGGACCGTCTTGATTTTGTTGTAACTAAGAATCAGTTCCTGAAGTCGCGTAAGTAGTCCTACGAAAAATAATACACAGTTGAGAGCAGGTGGGTAGAAAACAGTATTTCCAGTTACGAAGTATTACCGCATTAAGAACTGGCCGGTTTTGCAGGGATAAATTCACACTGGCCAGGTTGTGAGCTCTTGCCAGATAAGGGGAAGGTTTATCAGTGCTTTAGGCAAAAGTAGTTTTTTTTTTTCATTCTGTTTTATCTATACTGTATTCTGACCAATTTTCCACTGGAGACTTTTTTTCTTCTTTAAGAAACCTCCCTAATTTTCTTTTTTGTCTTCAACCTGTCCCCTTTGAGAAACAACTGAACCAGCAATACTGGTTTTAGACTCTATACAATTATATTCCAAACAGACTTTTTTTTTTTTTTGCATTGAAACCTCATCCTGAATCACCTCAGGAAATCCTGAAGCTTGGCTCCCCCAGAGCATCGGTGTAGAGTAGATGTCTGTAGTTTCCCCAGGGCTCAGGGCTGCGAAGGATGAGACCTTTGTTCCATGTATCCGACAAAAGTCTCAACGAAGAGCATGCCTGCGGGTGGACAGACCGGCAGGAGAGTGAAAGCGGCAGCCTTCCTTACCTATTCCACGAGGTATCTCCGAAATTGTGTTTCGAGATAAATCTAGCACGATGAGGCTCTGGAATCTTCCGATGAATTCGGGAATTTTCAACAAACCAGTTCTGTGCAGCTGCCACTCCTGCAGCTGATTCAGTTTCAGTAGTGAAGCAGGAAGGGTCTGAACTCAAGAGAAGGGAATGACAGTCACCGTATCACTTAAATGACCTCAGTGCCACGCCGCAGGGAAGCATGATTGTCGAGCTATTATTACTTGATTTGGAAAAGAACTCAGAATCTTTTTCTTTCAGTAGGTTATATTTCCAAATGCTTTGTGCTATTAACTTTTTGTTTTGCTCAACCTCAACCCCAATAATAATAGAATGAACAAGTAACATGTTTTGGTCAATAGCACACTCACGTAGAAAACTACGTCCTAAAGATTCTGTTGTGTTAGGCTTTTCTAGAGTACGTATGCTTTTGAAAATGAAAACATGGTGGGTACTTGGAGTCACAGAGAAACCAAAACATTTTTTTAATTTAATCTCTTTTTAAAAGATCTTATTTATTTAATTTTAGAGAGGGAAAGGAGGGAGATAGAGAGGGAGAGAAACATCAGTGTGTGGTTGCCTCTCACACATGCCCCAATGGGGACCCAGCCCACAACCCAGGCATGTACCCTGACTGGGAATCGAACCAGTGACCCTTTGGTTCACTAGCCAGCACCCAATCCACTGAGCCACACCAGCCAGAGCTAAATTTAATCTTTATGGTATTTTTTCCATTGCCATTCTAATCCTTATGTCTCCCTCCTCCCAGCAATCACCACACTTTTCCATATCCATGAGTCCTTTTTCCTTTTTGCTCAATCCCCAACCATTTTAATAATTATTTGATTAAGTATTTTTGTCACATACATCAACTGTAATTGAAATTTAAAAAATTATTTTTTTTAAATAATTCTTTAAAAAATAATTCAGACTTCTCTTTCCTTTCTGTTTTGAAATATTTTATAGTATTAAAGATGATTTTTTTAAATTTAAGGATCTTAAGAGTTTCAGCTATTCTAAAGTCTCTGCCTTTCTTTCAGCCTAAAATAGCCAAGAGAGAAAATAAAGGAGCTAAATATACCTATATGCATAGAAACACTGACCCGAGGGTGAGAGGCCCTCGTGAAAACTGGAGTTCAGCCAATGTAATCAAGCACTTGTGTCTATGGGTGTGTATGTGTGAGGTGGGGGAGGGAGGATACAAAGCAGGTGGTGGACCTAATAACAACATTAATATCACCCTGGCTGGTGTGGCTCAGTGGATTGAGTGCCGGCCTGCGAATGGAAAGGTTGCCAGTTCGATTCCCAGCCAGGGCACATGCCTGGGTTTCAGGCAAGGCCCCCAGTTGAGGGCGTGTGAGAGGCAACCGATTGATAGTTCTCTCTCACATCTACGTTTCTCTCCCTCCCTTTCCCTCTCTCTAAAAACAAATGAACAAAATCTTTTAAAAAATTAATATCCATTCCCATTTTCTAAAGTTTTAACTGAGTGTTTGCTTTGGAAAAGCTGTATGATTTTCACTAGGCAGATGGTCATCTTTTTATGGAAATTAGGAATTATTAAAAGGATTAGTAGGAGAAATATTACAACTGACTTAAGTTTAGGCGGAGTAAAAGCAAACTGAATTTTTGCAAAAAAAAAAAAAAAGAAGTGACAATATGTTTCTTTTCAGTTGCTCACGTTGCCCAAATCATTTGGGTATATTATTAACTTTGACTTTCTAACTATTCCAGTCTTGATTACACAGTCTCAGAATCATTCTGTAAGCTCCCCTGCAAAAGCAAAGGGGAGAAAATCAAATATTATTAAAATACTTGCAAAGCTTACCTTCCATTCCTCTTTCTCTATCTTCAGAATAAGTCTCCCATTTTCCCTGGTGACCTTCTCCTTCAGTCGGGTCAAGGTCACTCGTTCTTCCCAGATCCGCACAAGCCTGGGGACCAGGAAGCAGTGTTAGCTCACGGGCAGTGACAGAGGCAGCGGGCACTTTCGTATCCATCGGGTAAGTACAGACACTACACTTGACCTTAGTCAAAAGGCCGAGAAGCCACGGTGCTCACTTTTGTATGAAGAAAGGCTCGTTCGAAACCACCACTTGATCAATAGTATGTAGAAATCGAACACGATTTTATTTTATAAGAATTGTAGATATGATTAAGCATCACAAATGCCCCATTTTTATGTCTTCAGAAAGTATCATAACTCTCCATAATTTTTTTTATAATGGCTTTCTTGAGATGCAATTTTCCTGCTGTAAAACTAATCATTTCACCAGGATGCAGTTCAGCAAAGAGTTCAGGGTTTTTTTCCCCTGGCAATCAGCTTCCCTGCCCCCTTCTGAATGGTGTGTCACAGTCTTACCACTCTGCATCAGCTGTGGTTATTTATTATTTCTTTAGGAATACAAGTTTCAAGACTATGTAGTTTACTTTTGAAACAGCCTAGAGTTAAATTCATCATAAATCAAGTTTTATAACACTATAAAATGAGCTTACAATGAAATTGTTTTAAGATTAAGGGAAGGGTGCCTTGAAGGGCAGCATTTTGCAAATTCCTAGTAAAGATTCCAGAGCTAGAAACGGCTTTTGGTCTAGGTATGAAAAAAAAAAAAAAAAGAATTTTCCCCCTAAATTTCTTAAACAATCTCTGATTTTTTCCCCCGAAGGATTGTCAAAAATCTCTGATGTGGCCTGTGCTAATTATAGCTGTTTGCATAGGTCTTCTCTGTCAGTGCCCCTGGGGCAGAATTCAGGGAGGGTTTACTCTCAGTGCCCCAAGGTACTCCCAGCTAGTGTGTGGGAGTTTGGTGCATGCATGAATGAATGAATGAATGAATGAGTGCCTCTAGGGGCTGGCGTAAGGCCCAGCTAAGTAGGCAGAGTCTGGACCTAATCTTAATGATCATAGAGGTGTGTGTAACTTAGCTTTTGGAATTTACATTTTACTAATAAATAGTCCTCCCTCCCAAACACAATCTAGTCAAGAAGCCAAAAAAAGGAGATGGGTCCTGGCTGGGTAGCACAGTGAGTTACAGCGTCGTCCTGACACAACAAGGTTGTGGGTTTGATCCCCAGTCAGGGCACATACAAGAAACAACCAATGAACGCATCGGTAAGTGGAACAACAAATCAATCTCCCTCTCTCTCTAAAACAAGTAAAAGTAAATAAATAAAAGAAGAAGACGCAATAGGGAAAATGATGCACACTCCTTACTCTTGTACAGAGAGAACTCCGAGCTACTGAAATGAAATGGTTCTTAACCAGACACGTGATACATGAATTCAGGAGTGCAGAACCCAGTCATGATTCCTGACCGCCGATTTTAGAATGAGTAGGACTCACTGAGAGTACTGTCAGGTCGAATCGGTCTTGCGTGTGCACTATCAACACGGTTGGTGTTGTAAGGGTGGCTCCCCTCAGGCAGGGCCCATCCAGGGAAATGGGAGCCCTGAGGCCCATGTGACGCCCAGGGGCTCAGATAGCTTGCGTGTGAACGCTACCCCACATTTATTAGCAATGAGATCTTTGACAAAGTGACCGAGCCTGTCTCTTGGGTTTCCCATGTTGAAAATGGAGGAAATAATAGCACCTATGCGTGGCAGAGACTACTTATCCCCCGTTATCTGTTACTCCTCTTCTTCCTCAATAACACATCCTCTAAATGTAACTGGGCACAAGATGTCCCGCAGCCACCCCCACCCCTGGCAGCCAGATATGGCTCATGGGAAGCTCGGCCGTGGGATGCTGGCAGAAGCAGTGTACGCGTTTTCCTACTGGCCGGAATCAAACGGGTTGGCTGTAGTTGGTGTGTCTATTTGGGGCTGGGCAGTGACTTCAGGAATGGAAGCCACACGCAGTTGAGCAACGAGGCAGAAGCCCAGGTATCCGAATCAATGGCATGCTGTTCCAGCCCTGGACCACTTCATCCAGAAAAGCTAACATTCTTGTCTGAGGCGTTCTTACTGTAACTTACTTTCTCTCATAGTTCAGTATCACCCATGATACGAAATCACATTTCAGCATGTTGAGAGGATTTAAGTGAGACAGTGCAAAGAAAACACTCAGCAGATGCCTAGGAAACAGTAAGTGCACCATAAACAGCTGCTACCCTTCTCACGGTCAGCACCGTTACCATCTTTGGTTGGGGAGAGTGGCCCGCCCCATCCAGATCAGACGCATATAGTTGCTTATCAATAACCTTTCCTCCCTCTTCTTTGCTGGGAGAATACTGGTCATTTTCAAGTATTTACATTTCCCCCCATGTAACCCAGGTCTTGATTTGTCTAAATCCATCACACAGCCGCAATCCCTAGAAGGCTGCTGGATGAGGGGTGCACAAACGACCCAAGTCTGGCCAATAGAGAAGAAATAGAACAAACAGTTTCCACCCTACTGCTAACATGGCGAGGCCAAGAAGTGCCCTGGTCATCCTGTGACGCCCAGGGAAGTTACCTGAGAGCAGCAGGGGAAGGTGACAAAAGCAGAGTGGACAAAGCTGTTGAAGTTTTGGGAGTGCCACACCTCAGGACTTCCTTATCGCCTAAGCCATTGGTGGTTGCACGTTCTGTTACTTGCTGACTCACACAAGACCATTTAACACTTCGACAGACCTGACGCATGGGGGGTCTGTGGGGGGCTTTTGGGGGATCCGTGAGGAAAGGGGCTATTCTTGCAAGATTAGTAGAACTTCGGAGACATTCAGGGAGGAAACTAAGGAGACACCAAGAAAGCAGAGGAAATGAGAGCCAAGCCACTGAAATAGGGCCCAAGTCAAGGAATCAGGTTTACAGGGGCCCAGGCTGGAGCGCACAGCTGTTCACATAGTTGAGAATCTGCAGAACCTTCTGCCAGGTGGTGGTCGAGACCCTAGCGGCTACGACGTTGCACAACCAACCACTGAAAAGTCGACGAAATGGTGCTAATCAAACATTAGTGACTGACGAATAGAGCCCTAATAGAGCCTACAATTACTACGATTTCACGTACAGACACTTGAACTTTCTGGGTCCCCGTCGCACAGCCACACTTCACTGAGTCCAGTGTTTCCTTTGGGTATCTACTGAGTTTTCAATAAATAAAAAAAATTCCCATCAGGTTCAATACCAAGGCATTTCATAATTGCTCTTTTCTACAACGAGGTTACATGTTCACGAGTTCACAACAATAAACACGTTACGACGTACTTCTGTTGAAATTCCTTCTCGCGCTTCAGGTCTTCACTGAGTATCTTTATTCTTTTTTCCCAAATTTCCTTGACAGCACTGACAGCCCCCTTACAAGCCACGTTTTCTGACATGACTTCTCCACATTGTCACAGAGTCACCGCCTGCACGAAGTTCTGAACAGCTGAATCCCAGAGGTCATCTCAGAAAGGACCTAAGGACACGAGGAAAAGAACAGCGTGTTTTGGATGCTCACTCGGTATTCTCACGGTCATAATAGCGCAGGTTTATTGAACACGTTCCAGGTTCCCCAAACTACTCATACACGTACGTGCCGCGGCTCGGCCAGTACCCTCACAAAAATACTGTGACGTGCGTACTTTCAGTGTCTCTAAAATACGGATGGGAGCCTGCGCCTTAAAGACGATGAGCAGTTTGGTCAAGGTATTGGTGCCAAGTGTACTCCCTCCGTTACTAAGTACTTCACAACAACGAAAACCTGCAACTCGTTTACCCGTCCGATTAGAAAATGGTTAAAAAGGATATATAAAATAAGACGGGCTTCGGGGGGTAGCTATGTAATCCGGCTGGAATTCAGCGGAGTGGCCATGTGTGTCCTGGGCTCCTTTGCTCTTGTGTAAAGTAAGTTGCAAATGGACGGGTAAAATTGAGGATTGTGACCCGAATCTCAGAAAGGAGAAGAAAACAATAATTGGGGAATGGTTATATAAATTATGGTAGGTCCGTTTGATGGAATGTTCTTTGCCTTACAAAGAATGGTACTGGTTTTTCACCAAATTATATGAACAATGGTGAAAGAATTTGATTCACGATTAATTGGTTTTCTCCCGCATTCGGAAAGCCAGTGGTGCCCGCATCACCCCGACTACGCAGCAGTGCCGTGGAACGCTGTAATGTGGGGAAAGGAGAGAGTTCCGGAAGGGAGAGGGGCCCTCGCAGCTGCGCAGGGAACTGGGGAGCGCTGCCATCCGGGAAAGGGAACAGCACACGTTGTCCTACTCTCCATGGAGGGAGTTGGGCGATAGCCGCCAAACTTACAAATGCACGCTTACACTTACAGAAATTTATGCCACAAATGTTTTCAGTCGTAAAATGACATATTGCAAAATGATTCACCACGGTGTTTTTCATAACAGCAAAAGGTTGGAAACACCCTGATTTCCATCTGTAAATGGTGGTGCAGCCACCTCGTGGGAAAAGACACAGCTCCATGAAGAAGGGACAGCCTCTTGTAAACTGACCTGCCGCGACCTCTCAACAGTTGATTCACCCCCCTACAGAATGTGGGTATTTGGGTTTCAGAGTTGTGCTACTATAAGCAATACTGTTTCTTAAATCCTGGTTTTCATCTTAGTACCCAAGTGGGGAGTCAATAGATATTGTGGGTACTTTATGAAACGAGATGTAAAGAAATCAGGGTTTGCTTCGCGTTATAAAGGTGATGGAGAAAGATGCTGGACGTTGGGAGAGCGCTCCAGGGGGTGTCAGAGAGCGCGGGCGGCATCCTTCAGGGTGAACTCCCGTTGATAACGTCTCACGTGGATAAGAAGCAGCATGTAACTAACTGCCTTCGGAAAAAAGAGAAAGAAATACAGGGACAACCACTGGAATACTGAAAATGTTACTTCTTGGGTGACAGGGAGAAACTGGGTAAAGAACATTGCTTTTCATCACAAAAGCCTCTGAAGCACTGATTTCTTTAAAGTAAAAGCATGCAGGGCGTGGTGAGACAGACCGAGACAGAGAGAGACAGAGAGGGAGACGGAACGTATCACAGAGGGGAAAAGTGCAAAGTTTCAGGACTGATACGTGATCACCGAGGCGCAGAAAACCGTCGGGAGAGAGGGGCCCCCGTCCAAGCGAGGCCTGCAGAATCTGCACTTGGAAACCTTGGGATGCGGACGCTGATGATCCAACTACCTGGAGACGTCACGGTCAAGCTACAGTGTGAATGATTTGTTTATCAAACAATCAAGTGTTTTAGAAAATTCCAACTATCTGTATTTTACTAGACATATAAGTGCTAATTCATTTCCCCATTTGCCATTACATGCTGGGCGGCCAACGGTTTTCCTGTCGCAGCGACCGAGTTCCCTTAGAGGAAGACAGGAATGCTGATGTTATGGGTTTTTGCCTCTGGCCTAGGACTCTGGTCTCTACCTTCACTATCGCCGTGACAGACGAGCGCATGGCTTGGCAGCGAAGCGGGCACAACAATGGCATGACCGGCAAGTCAGCTCCCCAAAGTCAAAAGAAAGAAATACAATCTCAAAACAGATGCTCCTTAACTCTTCGGGACATCTGTCTTCCCGACAGGACAGTTGTGTGAGTGACCAGGGACCCCCAAAGAGACTTTTAAATCCAATTCCAACTCTAGTTGTACACTGTAGCAAACACAGACACAGTACCACCAGCAGTCTATTTATAGGTGAAGAATGGGAACAAAAATTTTTTTGGAAAAAACTTACCATCATCAGTGGATGCAGAAACTGACAGGCCCCAAGTTCCCGGTTATGAGCTAAGAAGAGTGTGTGTTGGGCAGAACTGTTTCCCGTGCGGCTCCGAACAAGTAAAACCCTCTGTCAGTCGGTAACCAAGTGAGAGGTAATGCTAGCCTCGTTCTAAATTTAGTTCGTGGACAAAGCTGAGAATAGCAAGGGTCACGTGGAGCTTCTGTGCAAAAGATCAGATGAGAATGTATGTGTGCGAGTGCATTCTGCCCACGCCACATGGAATGACAGGTGTCCCAAAGCCAGAACATAACTCCTCGCCCAAGCCCTTCCACTTCTCCTGACTTCCACATTTTTACTATTGCATAGAATTTAAGGACCCTGTTCCAAGAGAGAGAGACTTGGAAATGAGAGTATGTATGGAGAAACAAAACCCTACCTAGTAAGCCATAGGTCTTTAAATATTTAAACTAAAGGCACAGATGCTTCAGGAAAGAAAAGAAAAATGAAGGTGTGGGTTAGGAGGGGTAACAAGAACCCCAAGCTCCTACTTTTACACTTCAGATTCGATGCTTTCTCAACCTTTATCTCTTCAGCCTTGCATAGGCAGGAGTTAATTCCTAGTTCTTTAAATAAAACCATGTATTTCTTTGAATTGGTACCATATGAACATAGAACAAAATTCAAGAGATAGGGAACTTCCGCTACCCACCTCCATTCTCTTCCTGGATGGCAGTTGCTGCTGCCAGTTACTCGGGCGCCCTTCCACAGACGGTCTGGGGATTTATGCGGTTAAAACAATGCTGAATTGTCACTTTTATACACACACACACACACACACACACACACCATTCCCTAAACCAATCAACAGTGGAGACGCAAGTAAATCTATGAAAACCATTCATTCTATGTTACTGGGAATTCGCCAGAAAGTGAAAGTTCACGGGAAGTGATTTTAAAATCTTCACTGGAGAAAAACATGCTGTGAGTCTACAGAAACAGCACGTCGCTTGGCAAGCAAAATACGAGTGAAATGCATCCCTTCTCTTGTCAACGAAGGGGTGGCCACGGTGTTTCCCAGTAGGGAAAGACAGCCCTTACGTGAACTGTGTGGGACCTCAGTGGGGGTCACCAGGCCATCATGCAAGTTCCTGGGGCAACTTAAATGTAGGGGTGGACGGGCAAAGAGTAAAAGCCAGTATAGTCTTGCTTCAAAAGAAGAGAGGAAAAGGGAAAGGGAAAGAGAAAAGGGAAGGGGAAGGGGAAGGAAAGGAAAGGAAAGGAAAAGAGCAACCCTGCAGCCCACGCACCCAATAATGACACAAAATTGCACGGGCTTGCTATATGCTGGGTGAGGTATTTTTGGCCACATAACAACTTAAAAAGTTAATTCCCTCGGGGTTGGGGGGGTTGCACCACTTTTTACTTCTACAGAAATAAAGGCTACACTGAAGTTTAAACTCTGTCCCTGGGCAATACTTTGTTTCCAGGGTACTGACCCAACCTTTGACGGTATATCAGAAGGCAACTACAAAATTTGCTTTTTTCACATTTCCACAAACTGCTCTGTAGGACCCTTAATATCTATAAAAGGTGGAATTGTGAGAATTCTGACTGTGTTTAGCAAGTACTCCAGGCAGCGCCCTCAGTGTTCCCCCCGCACTGCCCCCATCTGTCTCCTGCTTCAACCTGTTTGGATGGAACAGACCCAGGAGCGCCCCTTCTTCCAGCCCCGACCCCGCTCCAACCTCTTTTCCAGTTGCCACCCTCGGCCTCCCAGACTTTGTTCTTCTCTGTTTTTGCCCCAATCTCCTGACTGCCTAGCAGCCACGAGCTCCCAAATGTGTCAGAAGTATTGCACCCAGGGGGAGGCCCCCCCACCACCTGGTTACCCCGCACTGCGGGCCTCCCATGCCCACCTCTCTCTGGGCTTCTGGTGCCACCTCCACGCTGTGGTCTGGACAGGGGACGCTTCTGAGAGTTGGCCCCGAGGAAGCCTCAGGGCGCTGAGCATCTCTTGAGGACACAAAACTAGCGAGGGGCTGCGCTCCTTCCAGAGTCGTCCCACAGTGAGCGGGGTGACGCTCAGGACGTGTGGAAGCCACCGCCGTCCTGGAGAAGAAGCTGACCTGGCCCTTTTGGGCCTTCAGGCCCTGGGCTCTGCCTGCACCACTCCTCAGCTCTGTGACTGCCTGCAGAGCCACGTCCTGGCCGAGCAGGTGAAACACATCAAGAAGATGGGCAACCACTGGGCTCACCTCCACGGGCTGGCTGGCCCCAGGCTGGGCTGGGCGAGTCTTTTTGAGAGGCTCCCCTTCGAGCACCACTAGAAGCCTGTGGAGGGCCCCTCTGCATCCCCCTTGGGTCTGGCTTCTGTCTGAGCCTCTCCCTGCAGCCACGAGGCAGCCTTTTCACCACCCTGGTGCCTTCCCATGCATTGGCCCAAATGGGAACAGTAAAGCTTTTTGCAGCAAAAAAAGAAAAAGGGGGGTGGAGCAGGGAAGAATCTGGAGAAGTAGGAGGATAGGTACAACCAAAGAGAGACATCGGACGCAGATAATACCGTTCTATTAAAATTGAAATGCTGACTTACGGCCAAGGTGGAGGTGTAGGTAGACACACTGTGCCTCCTTGCACAACCAAAAGAAGGACAACAGCAATTTAAAAACAAAAAACAACCAGAACTGACAGAAAGTAGAACTGTGTGGAAGTCTGACAACCAAGGAGATAAGAAACACTCACCCAGACAAGTAGGAGGGGCGGAAACGGGCAGCCAGGCGGAGAGGACTCACGGCCAGGCGGCGGCTGGAGGACCTAGCGAGGTGGCGGATTGTGGAGCCGGGTGGGCAAAGCTGCAGCTGGCCGTTGAGGCAGCAGCTGGTGGAATGGGTGACATACTACACAACCCAGAGTTCCAGTGCAGGGAAATAAAGCCTCAAACCACTAATTGAAAACACCCACGGGGGTTGAGGCAGCAGCGGGAGAAACTCCCAGCCTCACAGGAGAGCTCGTTGGAGAGACCCACGGGGGCCTAGAGTGTGCACAAACACACCCACCTGGGAATCAGCACCAGAGGGCCCAATTTGATTGTGGGTAGCAGAGGGAGTGACTGAAAACTGGCAGAGAGTGGAGCAGGTGCCATTGTTCCCTCTCCAACCCCTCCCCCACATACAGCATCACAGCGCAGCGACCAGCGTTACCCCGCCCCCGGTGAACACCTAAGGCTCCGCCCCTTGGTAACAGGTATGCCAAGACAAAACAAAATGGCCCAAATGAAAGAACAGATCAAAGCTCCAGAAAAAATACAACTAAGCAACAAAGAGATAGCCAGCCTATCAGATGCACAGTTCAAAACACTGGTAATCAGGAAGCTCACAGAATTGGTTGAATTTGGTCACAAATTAGATGAAAAAATGAAGGCTATACTAAGAGAAACAAAGGAAAATGTACAGGGAACCAATAGTGATGGGAAGGAAATTGGAACTCAAATCAACGGTGTGGACCAGAAGGAAGAAAGAAACATCCACCCAGAAAAGAATGAAGAAACAAAAATTCAAAACAATGAGGAGAGTCTTAGGAACCTCCAGGATATCTTTAAATGTTCCAGCATCTGAATTACAGGGGTACCAGAAGGAGAAGAGGAAGAACAAAAAATTGAAAACTTATTTGAACAAATAATGAAGGAGAACTTCCCTCATCTGGCAAAGGAAATAGACTTCCAGGAAGTCCAGGGAGCTCAGAGAGTCCCAAAAAAGCTGGACCCAAGGAGGAACACACCAAGGCACATCATAATTACATTACCCAAGATTAAACGCAAGGACCTACATCCAAGATTACTCTATCCAGCAAAGCTATCATTTAGAATGGAAGGGCAGATAAAGTGCTTCCCAGATAAGGTCAAGTTAAAGGAGTTCATCATCACCAAGCCCTTATATGAAATGTTAAAGGGATTTATCTAAGAAAAAGAAGATAAAAAATGTGAACAGTAAAAATGACAGCAAACTCACAATTATTAACAACCACACCTAAAACAAAAGCAAACTAAGGAAACAACTAGAACAGGAACAGAACCACAGAAATGGAGATCACATGAAGGGTTATCAATAGGGGAGGGGGAGAAAGGGGGAAAGGTACAGAGAATAAGTAGCATAAATGGTAGGTAGAAAATAGACAGGGGGAGCGTAAGAATAGTATAGGAAATGTAGAAGCCATGGAACTTATAAGTATGACTCATGGACATGAACTATGGGGGGGAATGTTGGAGGGAGGGGGTGTGCAGGATGGAGTGGAGTGAAGGGGGGAAATGGGACAACTGTATTAGCATAATCAATAAAATATATTTAAAAAATAAAATAAAATTAGAAAAAAAAATAAAATTGAAATGCCTTGCATTTACATATCAATATTTCTAACATTCACAAACCTAGGAGGGAACCGAGTGCTGTGACTAACAGTGGTGGTTTTTAAAAAAATTATGCCACCTCTTGTGACTGTTTGGCCTGCTCTGTCCAAGCAACACTGGAACCAACGCGGCCCTTCTAACCTTGTGCCAGCAACACAGTGGGGCCAAGGCCAGGTCCGTGTGCAGTCTGTGGTGCCCTTGGTTTGCAGCCTTGTCAGTGTGCTGGCCTGGCCGTGGCTCCTCTCTGTCCCATGTGACCATCTAACACCCCCGCTTGTTAGTCAAGGGCCGGTTTATATTCGCCCCTGCAGTTTGTATGACCTCCGTCACCCCTGCCGGGAGCGGCCTTGCCTTTGTTCCTACAGTTGGCACTCCAGCTGCATTTTTCCAGGAAATTAAGTTGCTAGGTTTTTCCGGATGACTGCACTCTTGCAACTTCTGTACAGGCTTTATAACCTTGACTTTTTTTTCCTTTTCCATACTGCATTTTAAAAACTACTATCCCATTAAAAACGTCCCTCTCTCACCATGTTTTTTTAGTGCCACTGACTGTATACAGTCGCAGAACATATGAACAAGCTGCAAACTTCAACTGAAGCAGGGCTTGGCAAGTCTCCCGCCGTGTGCCGGCTCCTCTGGGAGCGCGGGTGGCTGGGGACAAGGTGCCACGTCCTCCTCGGCGTGGGCTGAGCGCGAGCCCTTCTTGGGCTGTCCCGACTCTGCCCCAGTATCTGCCCTAAACTCTGCCCTGTTCGTGCTGCTTCCATCCTGGTTGTCAGGACCCACGACAGCTGTTCCCCACTCTCTGCCTGGTAACAAGCTCCGTGGAAGCCCAATATAGAAAGAAGGTCTCTTTGTAACTGCAGTTATTCTCGTCACGCTCCCATTGTTTTTGTGGCTGACCTCTGGACCGTCTCCACGTTCTGCTCGGTTTCAGCGAGTGGCCTGGACTTCTCCAGCCAGGGTCTGACTAGCAGGTGCGTCCGCCCATGTTTGGAGCCCTTGGCTCAGTCCTGGGACTGCCTCTTGATGAATCTGTTTCCACGTACCTCTCAGCTCGCAAACATGAAGGAGCCACGCTACCTTCGGCGCGTGCTAAAAAGGGCAGGCGTGCTGTATGATAAAGGAACCAGGGGTTATTTTGATGGGCGAACAGTGAACCATCTCAGGTTTGGCGTCAATAATTCAGAGCTGACCTGGTCTGTCTGATGTCATGGAAACGCGTGGTCACCTCGAGATGCTGAGTGGAAATGAGTGTCTAGAGCACAGGAAAGAAGTGGGTCCAGAGGGAACTGTCCAGGGGACCCCTGCAAGGGAGATGTGGCCAGACCTTTGCCACGCACGCTGTGACTGCAAGCGAGCAGAGGGGAAGGAAGCCGGATTACAAGGATTGGCCAGAGCCAACCTCCCTCTTCCCTCCACCTGGCCTTGTGGAAGGTGGACGTGGACAGTGAGGACAGGTGTGGCGCCGAAGGGACAACAGGACACAAGGCAGAAGGAGCCTGGGTCCATAAGGACTGGGTGGGGCAGAGCCACCCTGCCGGCTAAGGACAGTCACACGAGAGTTTGTTGTCTAAGCTGCCATCGGTTTGGATCTCTCTTGGGTGTCTCCAAACCCGGCCCTAAATGATGCAGGTCCTGAGACGCGTCGTTATGAGGACTGAGACGAAGATCTGTGCTGGGCGCGGAGCCTGGTTCACAGTGGACACTTGGTAACGTGGTTTCCGCCCTCCCTCCTGGCGCCCGCACAAGGCCCGGCGGCCCACGCTTCCATTTCCTCTTGCCCTTTGCTCAGAAAAGAACCGACTTCATGGAACAACTTATCTTAAATACAAATCTGGGGAATGGTGTTGGGGTAGAAACTTCGGGAGAGGCCGGGTTCCGGGACGTTGATGATGCTGGGCTGGGCAGGTGTGATTGAGACGGTGACTGTGAAGACGGGTCGGCCATTTACTGTGGGACCTGGGGCCGGCTGTCACCCTCTCTGACACTTTGCTCCTTCTTTAAGGAAACAAGAATTCATTTTATTTATGTATTTTTAGCCTCACCCAAGGACATTTTTTCACTGCTTTTTTTGAGAGAGGGGGAGAGAGAGAGAAAAAGAGAGGGAGAGAGAGACAGAGAGAGAGAGACATTGATGTGAGGAGAAACATTGATCGGTTGCCTCCTGTACGTGCCCCAGCCGAGGATCAAACCTGCAACCTAGGCAGGTGCCCTGATGGGGGACTGAACCCATGACCCTTAGGTCCGTGGGACAATGCTCCAGCCGACTGAGCCGCACCAGCCAGGGCTGCTCTCTCGTCATTGAAATAAAAGAATGGCTATGTAAGGTTGTAGTGAGTAGTAAATAAAATCATCAGTTAAGGTGCTTAACTTAAAATGTTACGTAAAGTTAGCTAGAAATGAGAACACAAGAACAATAGTTACAGTGTTCAAGTGTGGTGATTAAAGATACGGATGCAGTTGCTTCCTGAAATTCTCTCTGAAAGTGGCTGTGCATAGATCAGCGATTCAGTAGCAATCAGTGAGACTGGTTCTATTTTTGGCAGAGTGAGCGCGCCTGCGCTACGGGCAATGTCTTCCCAGGTAAGTAACGTGGCTGAGTTTGGCCGTGTTCTTTCCCGCTTGGCCTTAGATGAATCATTGCTTTGTCTAGTTGTATGTTAGAATGCCATAAGTGAATCATTTATAATAAATATTTTAAAAAGAAAAACGATGACCCACGTTCTGTTAGATCTCAAATGAGCTAGAAAACACTACACAGGCTGATTAGCCACGGAATTCTAATGCATTCCAAAACACACTACACAGAGAAAGAAGTCTTCTTTGCCAAACATGTAGAACAAATGTCTTACCAATCATAAGGAGGTTTGGAGATGCCTGTTCCTCCTCTAGAGGCTTTTCCTGGTGGCCAGTGAAGCACCCTGAGGCTTTCCCCAGACACGAGGGCTGCCTCAGGGCCACGCTGGCTCCCTGTCACCCTTGGCTGGCTTGTTGGCTGCACTTTGTGCTCTCTCAGCACATCATAAAAATACCAAGGGCGCAGATCCTGAGTCAGCCAGCACGTCCCGAACACCAGGCCGTTGAGCTGGGGCTCCCATGGGGGTCACCACCGGCAGCACAGACAGACCTTCCTGTCCACATCACTGCTGGAGGCCAGGGAAGAGCAGCGGGGGAAGAGGGAAAGAGATGCCCATCCAGACGCGGGGAGCTGCAGAGGTTGGGGGGAGGAAGGGATTTTCATGCGGGCTTTCTCCCAGCAAAGGCACAGAAATATGAAATAAACCGCGTGCTGTTTTCAGCGAAAGGGAGTCACTCATTCGCTGTGACTGAGCCTTAGGACCAGAAAGTGTGTCAGACTGTCTTGTAAGCCTGGCTCCTGTGCATGCCTGGCATCTGGGAAGGTGAGGCCTAACCGAGAGATCGGAGACCCACGTGCTTGTCACACCGCCCTGAGCTTCACTGCAGGCGCCCAGGAACACCTGGGACGGGCCACCATAGGCAGGGAGCAGCGCAGCCTCAGGGCCTCACCCTGCTTCCTTAAGAAAGCACCTCCTACTCTGAGGACACTCAGCGACCAGCTCTTGCAGAGCCTGTGTCTGTGTGTGAAGGTCCACTGGATAAGGGAGTGCAGTGTTCTGTGTCAAGTATACCTCGATTCATGAGAGAGAGACAGGCAGGAGGGTGTCGGTGGGACCCTGCTCTAAGATGAACTAGCAGCCCGTTGCTTGAATGAGCTGCTGCACAGAAGTCGCATTTCCCAAACCCGTTCTATAGGGGATGCAAAGTTCGGGCCTGGGCAGCCTTCAAGGGCTGGTGGAAGCTCTCCGCCTTTCAGCCTAACAGGCAGGTACTCCTCAAACAGCAACTAGTCACCAGCAACCTAGGCCCTTGAAACTTCGTTTCCACGAACTCAAACCTGAGCCCTGAGAGAGCCCCTAAAACAAGAGCTGCATCATGCAGCCAGGACGGCACACTATCCGAAACGAAGGCGGCTGTTCTGACATAGGGACATCTTGATCTCCAAAGTGGAAGTTAACACCGGCCCTGGCTTCCGTCCTGCCCACTCCTTCCCTGTCCTCAGTGGCCACTTCCCACAATGCTCTTGGCTTCTTGTTCACGCACACGAGCTTCCCAGCCTCCGGACGTCCCAGTGAAGAGCTTAGTTCTTCTGGCTGCTCCTCAGCGACATGTGGAGCCCTTTGCGTCCACTCAGCTGTGTGGTGCCGCTGTGCTCCTGCGGTCCCCGGGACTCCTCCCACCCACAGGCCCCTGCAGTGGGAAGCAGACCTTCTCCTGCATCCTCAAGGCGGAGAATGAAGACAAGACGGTAAAGGCGGGGGCCGGGGTAGAGCAGGCAGCTCCACCGTTACTTAATTGTCAAGAACACCTTGGACCAGTGATGCTGGACCGTCGGGGGAATGCGTGATGTGCTCGTTTCTCCCAGGCGTCACATTCTTTATGAGGACATTTTCCCATCATGGCATTCTTCGTTACGGCCCTGTAAGTGCTGTCCGTGGGCATCGGTTGAACTACGGTGCAGCCATCCGCTGAGCCCTAACAGGCGCGGCAACCTCCACGAGGGGCTCTCACAGCGGCCTGCTTTTCCACTCGGGTGTAATTCCGTTTCATTTTTATGGCAACTTAATATCTGTCCCCTCCACTGGAATGTAACCCCAATGCAGGCAGGGCCCGTGAGGGAGGGTGGATACTGTGCGCCCAGTGCTTGGCCACCTGCCCGGTATACAGTAATGTTTAATATTTAAATGTATAATAAATGCACACAACAGAATACTTTGCAGCCATTTAAATGTATGATAATGTAGAATTGTTTATTGACATCTAAAGTTCCCATGTTAAATTAAAAAAACAAATTATAAAATAGTAGATATAGTATGATCTCATTTTTATAAAAAGAATAGCTACGTATATAGGTACATTGATCAACGTGTTAACAGTGGTAAGATTATGGATGATTTATTTTCCTCATAATATCTGAATTTTAAAAATAACAACATTCAGTTGACCCATTATTTTCTTTCCTTTTTAAAAGTTATCTATTGATTTTTAGAGAGAGAGAGGGCGGGAGCAACACAGAAACATCAGTTTGCTGCTGCACTCGTTGGCGCGTCATCGGTTGCCCCTTGCGTGTGCCCTGCCCGGGTCGCACCTGCACCCTTCGTGTATCGGGACGACGCCCCACGCAACTGAGCTACCAGGCCAGGCCAATCATTATTTTAACATGATTTCCATTATTAAAGCAATCAAGTGCATAGTAAAACAACTTTTTTTCCTATCATAAAACTTCACTTGAAGGTTTTCAGACAGTATTTGAAACAACTGGATTTGCGTTTGGTTCCCTGAACGCAAACCAAAACGTTGGCTGGCGTTCACCTCGACGCTATTTCTGACTACAGTGACTGCAGTGGGCCTCCACCCAAATGATCATCCCTTCATTTCTGTACAAAATTTGTTATTTTATTTTAATGGCCAAAATTACCCACTCGACTCCTCTCTCTCTTTCACTGGTTATAAAACCAACACTGGGCATTAAGACCCAGTTAGAGCTTTCCCTTTTAAACGGCGCTAGTTTACATAAATAAGGCACCTGCAGACGAGGGCACCTGCAGAGTGACGGACCCCTGGGTATCTTAAGCGCTAAGTGTAATTGCACTTAGTTTATACAGCAATTGGCATTCTTGTGGGGAAATGGAAAATATTTCTGTATATATATTCCTTTCCCCAACTAAGTGCAACCAGAAAGATTCAGTGAGTCAGTTTAAGACAAGAAAAAGAAATAGGGCAAATACTGTCTATGGCTGCTACCATCTTTTAGTGGCATTTTGTTGTTCTTGTCAGTTTCAAGCCATTGACACAAAGACCGCAGCGCCATGTGGGGAAGTCACACACCATGACCTATGCAACGGGACAGCCCAGGAGAACTAGGACACCACTGTTCATTTTTAGTAGAAAGTGTATCAGAATAGTGGTAAGTATTGTGCCTCAGAACGTTAATCACCGAATACAAACCGTCTACGCCACAGGCTGTCACGAGGGACGTGTGCGGGTGCAGCTAGGCTCTACGCTGTCTTTGGAAGCTCCGAGAGGTCGCGGTGTCCCCAGGTCTCACTTCAGATCTAGCAGCATCACAGCCGGGTTTTCCAAGTAGGACTTCCACAGGTTCGAGAAGCGTGCCATGGTAGCTCCATCGATAATTCTGTGATCGGCGGACCAGCTCACGTTCATGACCTGGGCCTTGTACACTTCCCCTCTCTGGTTAAATCGAGGAAGGGCCTAGAGGTGCAGAAAGGAGTGGGAAGTCAGCCTTCACCACGGGAAGTACGCACGCAAAGACGCGGCAAGTCCCCTGCAGTGCAGAAGAGATGGCCCTGCCAAAGGACTTCCGAAAAATGCCGGCTCTCACTGGCTTCCTCTCCGAGTGTGTGTCTCCAGCCCGGTACCTCTGGTTCCCAGTATAATTTCCATACGCACAGTAAGTTTCGTCTCAGATTTCAATTATTTAACCAATGTTTATTGAACACCTGCTATGTACCAGGCACCCTCCTAGACTCTGCGGGTAAAGCAGTTAACAGAACAAACAGTCCTTCCCTCTTGGAGTTAACATTGTAATGGGGAGAGACAGAATTAAGATACGTAGGTAAAATACAGGGTCTGGTAGAAGGAACGCCTGCTTGAGTGTGGTTGGTAAGGTAGTAATAGGGGTGTAGTAACTCATAGTTTTAATTTGAACATGTCACCTATAATGACCTATGGTGTGCTTGAGTGTGGTAGTGTTATGTTACAGAATTATGTGCTCATGGTTTTGTAATAAAAGACTTTGTCATAAAGAGGGCGTTATTTGTGCCGGGCCCTCCATAGGGTGTGTCAGATCGTGGAACTTGAAAAAAAAAAAGGCACGGCAGCTGGAAAGGGGATGGCGAGCAGCAAAGTGGAGGGCGGGCAGGGCAGCCTCCGCAAGGTTCCCTCAGCACAGGAAGCGAGGGGACAAGCACGTGGATACCAGAGCGTTGACAGAGGGCAGCAGGAATGGCAGGGGCGGAGGGAGCAGAGGCAGCAGGGCAGCGGCAGGGCGAGTGCAGGGAGAGGTCACACGCGGAGCTGGTGACGCTGGGGCATGCTGTTTGGAACCGTCGCTCTCAGTCTGTCTTTGGTAAAGGACCTATTTCCCCCAAATTTCTAGCCCACTGCTAGAAATATATATACATATATATATAGTGAATTACTAAAATAAAGGAAAAGAAGAAAGTTGCTTTTGAAGTCACAAAGGCCAACGTCAAGGTTGACGTGGTAACACTGACATTTGGTAGTGGCGGTCTAGAAACGGCACCCAGGGCCTCACCGTTGGAACTCTGGGGGTCTGCACCCTGAGTTAACAGGGATGCCCACGCCCCACCCCGAAACTCTGATTCAGCTGATACGGTGTGATCTGTTTCAAGGAACCTGGATTCTGGTGCAGAGCCAGGTAAGCAATCCTGGCAACCCTCGTTCTAAGTCAGTTTGTGCTAAAACGGGATGACAGGTCACCCCTACGTTGAAACTAATGGGCTTTTGTTTAAAAATCCAACTTCTGGTGACTCTGTGCCCAAGGCGAAGAAATCTCCATTTTAAACTAGCATTCCTAATCATTCTTGAACAGAAAAAAGTGTGAGAAAAAATGTCCCCAACAGTGCCTCACTTGGTTATAAATAATAACTCGCTTTGGCTAGTCACCAGCATAAGACGCCCAGCGCTGGGCAGAAGCCGCAGCAGCGCAGCCTCAGACAAATACTCAGATCGCTACCCGCCCTCCCCCTCACCCCCCCACCACCACATAGGCCCAGAAACATCGGCTCACCTGGTCAAACCTCGCCCTCACACCTATCGAGCGAGCGGAAACCTCAGAAATGGCCACTGTTCTTTGTGTTTACTTCCCCGATTTGCTTAAACTCTTTCTTTAGTTATTTCATATACATACCTTAATGGATCCAAGAGCCCCGATCGCTACTTCGGGTGGCAATATCACTGGTTTGGCGTACGTACCACCGATCTGAAATGCAAACGAGAAAAGAAAGAGCAGAAGATTACGCTTGTGAGAAGCAGATGGCAATCAGTTTTACGTTTTTTAATAGAGCCTCTGCTCGGAGGTCGAGGTCACGGTCTGAAAGCCTGAGCGCGCTGTCACTCACTGAGCCGATGTTGGACAGGGTGAAGGTGCCCCCCGTGAGGTCGGAGGTGCTGAGCTGACCCGCCAAGCCCAGTTTCTGGAGGCGGTTCAGTTCCGTGGCGACCTCAAACACGGAACAGATCTGAACGTTCTTCACATTGGGGACGATCAAGCCCTGCTCAGTATCCATGGCTATCCCAATGTTGTGAGAGGCCTGAAAAAAGAGAAGAAAAAATTACGCAGCAGGCCTTTGCGTCAGCTGACAGGAAAGGAATGACCTTCACTGCCGTGTAAAACAGCAGCCACCCAGCAGTTTTTCACTGGAGTGCTATGACTTAAGAGAAATGATTTCTAAAGGATGTCAAAAGGGGTTTTTTTGAAAAAGACAATTTTTTGTGTCAGTGAGAACATACATTGTTAGTGGAAGTGTAAGCTGGCATACGCTTTCTGGAGGACATTTGAGGATACGCAGCAACATCTACAAAGATCTGTGTCACACAGAAACACAGAAGTATGTGGAGATACACAGGGATGTTGAGTTCAGACGGCCTGTAATTTTGAGAAACTGAAAACAACCGAAGTGTTGACCAGAGGTCGCTGGCTAACTAATCGGTAATGGGGCTGTATTTATTGACAGGTAATAATGTCCTGAAGATACTGAATAAAAAAGAAAAAAGTTTAAATGTGTATGAAGCTCAAAGTTAAACACGCGGTGTGTATAATTCCAGACATACATTTAAAGTGTGTAACAACATAATATTGGAAGGATGCCCATCTCAGCATAAACGGTGAGTTACAGTAGGGTCGTGGGATCGGGGATAAACATCACTGTTTCCTTGTCTGAATTTGTGCCACCAGTATCTACCTAATCAGGAAACTGTGTTAATCATGTGGGGAGATTTGCGCTCCAACCCCTCAGAGTATCTAAGCTCACTTCCTGCGGGTGCACGGCTAGTGAGAGATACAAACAAGAATGAGCGACCCCAAGAGTTCCATCTTAACACACTTCCACTCCACACAGAAGAGCTCACTCAGACAGAACTCAAACTTTCCTTCCTTTTCCCACTGACGTTCTTCTCGTTTTAAAAGCCGCAGGAAATCCATTTTGAGAGGCCATTCTTTTTGAGAGAAGGGCGTAGGGATGGGTAATATAACCCATTGCCTCAGCATTGTCAGTTTCCATTATTTACGTTTCCCAACGCATCCAGCAGGGCTGAATGCTGGCGATCTGCCTGTCTGAACACGGGTCATTATGAACCAGTACACTCAGCAACAGTAACGACAAAGTCTACTTCGGTTTTCTGTCTCCTCCCCTACCTTTAATTCTAGCCTAAAAGGGACAGCGATTTGAGGGGCAACAGGCGCTTCTCTAACTGACAAGTGCACTGCACCGTCCTGTTTAGAACACGGACATTTTCACAACACACAGCCGACCTTGTACGTGACCTTCTGGCACTGGTCGTCCACGGAGGCGTTGAGGACGGGAAACTGCAGTAATCCCAGGGAGGCAGCCTGTTCGACAGGAAGAGAGCGCAGTGTTAGCCCACCTCACGCAGAAAGGAGGAGGGGTTCCGAGCAGTAAGAAGAGTGTGGAGAAGGGAGCGAACGCTTGCTTGTGCCGAGTTTAATTTCCAGTCTGCGTGTACCTAGAGATCAGCCTGAGCATTTAAGACTAAAAGATAAAGTAGCCAAGCAGACTGTAAACATCAAGGAAGATTTTCATAACTGAAAAATTTAAAAAGCTTTTATTTATTGAGAGAGAGAAAAACACTGATTTGTTGTTCCACTTACTGATGCATTCATCGGTTGATTCTTGTGTGCGCCCTGACCGGGGGCTGAACCTGCAATCTGGCGTACTGGACGACGTTCTAAGCAACTGAGCTACCTGGCCAGGGCCAAAAAGAAGTTCTTTTTAAATTTAAAAGGGATATTTCTCAAAATAACTACAGGGTGGGGCAAAGGTAGGGTCACAGCTGTCTGAATGGAAAGGAACGCCAGAGTACACTGCTTTGCGTGCTCACAACTGTGGCCCTGCTCTTGCCCCCGTGTGCGTGGCACAGAGCACCAGAGAAAACGCCCACGCCCGCAGTGCCTTCCTCACTGTGCGGAAAGAACGGTACCGGTAAGGACTTCCCGGTACACTGACCACAAGAGGCCGGTGCTCCGCCTCGTGGCCCCGGCCGGTGAAGGGCAGAGCTGGTGGAGTGTTTACTTTGGGGCGCACCCGGGCTGCTCACATTTGTCTCCCCGCTCTGCCTTCTCCCTTCAGCCACGTTCAGATTTCCCTAACTGTCCCCAAAATGTGCCCTATGCCTATCTGTCTGCCACCCTGGATCTAATCAAGGTCATGCCTTGTATTAAATTAAAAAAACAGGAAACCAGAAATGCTTGGGATTGTCCCTGGAAAGAGTCCCCTCCACCGCCGCCCTCGTCTAGTCCCACTAAGACTTCGTTCCAGGCATTGTGCTATTTTTGTCTGTGGGCCAGTGGTGCGGAACTAGAGTTAAAGTATTATCAAGCATTTGATGTGACAACTGTAATTTTAATCTTTATATAGCATGTATAACTAAGGGTTAAAATGTTAGGGATCAAAACAGTATGTTGAGTACAATCCAAATTTTGGAAAACAAAAAGCCAGCCGTGTGCCCACGGACTGGAGGTCATGCCGGCCCTGGGCAGTACTTTGTGACTGTTTCCCCATGTTCTGAAACTTGCACAGGCGGAAAAAATGTTACCGTGAAATAAGTAAAGCATACTAAATTTCACTTTCAAAATAAGGATCGGGTACTTCGTTCAAATGGAAACAATGAAGAAAAATAATGATAAAACCAATTCAATATGTTGAAGAGCTGGCCTACCCTTGCTCTGAAACAGACCTGTCTCCAGGCAGTGGTAGGAGGGACCCAGGCGGAGACACAGCGGTCCTCCCTCCTGCTCTTATATCCCTTCCCCTCCCGGACTTTAAATCTTCCATCCTTCAGCTCCTGTCCCTAGCCTACAAAGCTCCTCGGCATTTCCTTAACAGAGTGTAAGGGGGCAGGGGGCACCTTCCCCAACAACCACTTACCCACCCTCTGGACCTCTGTTCTGTCTGCCTTTCACCAGATTATTTTAGAGTCTCCTCTAACTCGCTTTCCACTGAAGGAAGCAGAGTTTGCCACCCCAAAATATTCTCTTTTGGGATATTGATTATTTCAAGCTGGTTATTTTTAAGTAACAGAAGACTCAGGAGAAACCTTTGACCTCCCCACTAACTGCCAAGAAGCGTTCAGATGCAGGACCTGCTCCAGGAAGGGGCTGCCATCCTACAGTTTGGTGTGAACCAGTGTGAGGGGCAGGGAGGAACCTAGCAAGGCTGGTTTGGTCAAAGTCCCGCCTGGGTCCCATCGTGACAGGTGGCCTGGCCAGCCTTCACTTACCAAACATTTGCTTTCCTGTCTCCATGTGAATTGCCTTCCTGCCCTTTGAAGTCCAGCCCACTCCCCGCCCCCCCACCAGCTCTCCTTTCGACCTGAGCTCAGATGTGACCTAAGCTTTACCACCACCCTCAGGCCTCACGTACCCACACCTGCACGCACGTATGCAGTAAGTTCGGTCCTTTCCTGCTGTCAATCTGTCTCACGTTGATTTGGCCATTAGTCCCGCCAGAAGAACTTAGATGGGTAGGGGAAAATCATTTTTTCCTCCCCTACACTATTCCTTCCCCAACTAACTGCAAGCAAGCTTCTACCCCGCAATACTTCATTCAATCAGTTCTGGCTGAGGCCGCTCAGACCTCTTAATCACTAGCCCAGTGGCCTGTCCCCATGGCTGTTCTATTCCATCTCTGGGATGCAGATGACCGCTGTCTAGTCCCCTCTGAACACATTCTTCCTCTCCCTTGGTGTGAGAGACTGCACCAGTGCCCCCAGTCTGTCCTGTCCCTCCCTACCCACACGCACTGGTGGCAGCGCTCTTGCGAGCTGATTCCGGGCTTGGTCGTGTGACTGGCTTTGGTCCATGAGCTAAGAGCAAACCCCACGCAGTGGAGCTTGGACAAGGTGCTTATATTCTGCTTCCTCTCCTCATCTCTGCTGGTATTAGGAGACCACATGTGGGCCACTACACTGGGGAGATGAGAGGCACGGACGGGCGAGAGGAAGTCATCCGTGCCAAGGCCAGCCTACACTAGCAGCATCCCTAGTCAACCTACCAGCTACCTGCAGACAGGAGCGAGCTCTGCCAAGGTCAGCTGACTGGTCCTGCTCACCTGTTGACTTGTGAGAAATGAAATAATAAATGACTGCTGTTTCAAACCATTAAATTGGGAGTGGTTTGTTACACAGCAATAGATACACTTGGCTTCCAAGTGGCTCTTCCCTGGCTTTCCTATCACCAGACCGCGGACCCCAGTTACCCTCTTCCTCTGTCTCAGCCAGCTCAACTTCTCCCCTCCCCTCCCCTCAAACACTGATGGGAAACCCTGAGCCTTTTCTTCTCATTCACATACAATTTGGGGGATCTCATTCATGCGTTTCAATCGCCGTCTCTACAGATGAGACTCTCATTAACTGACATCTATCACATCTCACGTTTGCTTGTTAGGGGAGCTGCTAAAAAGGTGGAGGTAAAGGAGCACACTTTTTCCCCAAGGAGGCTCAGCGTCCACTGAAAAAACCACTGAGTAAACACTTGTAACACACGGAGATTGACTCCAACGGGAAACAAAGGGTACTGCAGCTGAACAAAGTTTGATAGTTAGGATGCGCAAGGACTCGACCCAGGTGGGAGGGCACAGGGCAGGTGAAATGCCGCAGTCCAGCCACCAGGCGTAGCTTATCTGATTAAAGCAGAGGGAGGGCCGGAGAGAGACCCAGGGCTGGGAGGGAGGCAGCAGAGTGTCTGGGCAATCGCTGTATGCCACACTCCGCCACACTCGGCAGGTTAGAGACTACCCTGAAGGCAGTGAGGGGGAGCCACTGACAAGAGTCAGGGAAGGACACACTGACTTACAGAAGACCAGTTTTGGTGCGGTATCGGGGAAAGGCTAGTGGGAAGCCACTCTGGAGTTAGAGACACCAGTACGCATTTTGAGACAAATAGTCTGGAACTGGAAACCTAGTTTCTCCCTTCTTCGGGCCCCCAATCCTTTCAATGGGAAGTGGGGGTGTTAGGGTTACTCTGAGAATTAAAACAGACCCCGTATGCGGCATGCCTAGTGCGGGTCTTGCCCAGGTGACAGCTTTGCAAGTGGTGGTTACTGTGAGCTCGACCGTGAGCTGCTCAGGGTCAGCGGAGGGTCTGGCCCCTTTTATGCTGGCCCCAAGGCCTAGAACTAGAAACGATTCCCAGGAGACGCAACATGAGTTTGTTGAGTAAATGAAACCAACTACATGTCAGTGACACGCAAAATCAACGCCAGGTCTTGGTTTTGTCAAATCAGGACTTCGGTGGAGCAAAGGCCTAACCTGACTGACAGGACAATGCTCACCCAGCCCCAGAGGCGGTGGGTAGAAACAGGACACAAATAGCTCAGTTTTATCAGTTCCTGTGGAACCAGGAAACTGTACTGGGGCGTTCTTCTAGGTGATATGGAGAGAGGTAACACTGCTATTCAAAGCCGCAGTTAACACATTGACTATTTGGAAAATAAAATTGAAATGTCCTCCTCGGCCCTGGTGGACATGAGTGAAGCCTCACCTTTATGAAGAAGGGCATGAAGGAGAGTCTAATCCCACGAGCAGAAGCCACGGGCTTCAATTCCTCCCGCAGCCTCACCAGCTCGGTCAGGTCGACCTCATCGCAGTACCCGAAGTGAGGGATCTGCAGGGCTGCAGTCATGGTCTTCACCATGGCCTTCTGGAAGCCTGGAAGACAGTCCGCGTGAAAGCCCCAGTCCTCCCGCCCTCTGGGTTTGTGACCCAAAACAGAAGGTCCTCGAATGCTGCCGGCTCTCAATTAGGCTTCCTCTCAGAGCTGCCTATGTCACCACAGAACTCGAAAGCCGCCAGTTTCAATGCTGAAGCCCAACACCCAGGGCCAAGGTCAGTAATACGACAGGTGCCTGCTTCCAAGGCTGTGTGTGTAAAGATTCCAGAGGATGCAAGTCACGTATCCACCCAACGGCTTTCCTGCAGTATCACCCTTCTGGAAGTTACCATCCAACGAGTTTATACATAACAAGTCAGAGGCAGTTATTTTGAGAGCTAACTAAAAAGCACCGTGTTACCGTACACACGCGGATCTGTGGAGGGGGTTTCCCCGCAAATGAATTACGCTGTTTCCTTACACGCCGTCATTATTACCTGTTACGGGTTCTGTTCTGTCTTTGCCTAGGAACACCGGAGGTTTCGACAGGGGTGCAGGAACAGAGCTGTCTTTCGGTTTGGGGGCAGGCGGCATGATTTCAGCTTTTGGTGAAGGAGGTAATATGGCTCCTGTCTGCTTTTCCAGGTAGCTGAGGATGTCTTCTTTAAGTATCCTGCCATCTTTTCCTGAGCCGATAACTTCACTCAGCTTAATCTAAAAAATGACACATTTTAACGCTGAAAAATAAAACTGCCTGAAAGTACGTCCATCATTAAGGTCTTTAAGTGGAATTTAATGATCTGTAGGTTAAAAAAGGAGCCCCTGCCAGGAAGTTGGTATATAAGGAAATACCGTTCTTCGTCATCCTAACAGAACGCCGTGAGCGACTGCGCAGCATTCCCATCCTGTGCACCCGCCCTTGCGCCCACGGCGCGGGGTCTGCGCTGCAGATAATCCCTGCCTGTTTGTGAAAACTCACACTTTCTAAGCAGTCAACTGTTCCTCCATTTTTTGCATAATTCTTATTTGATTTTTTTCCTATTTTTGGAAACTATATAAGAACTAAGAATTTTAAAGAATTAAATACTACAACAAAAGTAGACCAGTAAACATGCCACAGTTAAAATAATTCTCATACAAAAGCTCTCCTAAATTAGTATTTTCTGATGGTTATTTCAGAAAGTTCACTACGAAACAACGAAATTACTTTTACTGAGGTCTATTTGGAATGGGAGTTCCTCGGTCCAAGTTAAGGGTCATATAGATGCGTTTTATTGTTGCTTTCTATAGAATAAACAATAGGTGATGTGTTCCACTTTCACTGGACACTCTCGATACGTTCTGGAAACATACATGGCCTTGCTTTACTTAACCATGTCCTATGTCTGGTCACAGACATGAAATATTCTCTCTGTACTTGATTCTGTCTAAAGCCTGGACGGCGCTCGTGCCTGGTGTGCGGCGGTTAACTCTCTGGGTAAGTCCTGCTTCACCTGCGTCGGAGCTTCTCTCGGGACGACTTCACTCATAAAGGACTTTATATGTCAAACTTCACTTTTAACAAGTGAACTCTGAGAATTGAAACAAACAAGTTTTATGTGTTTACAAACTATAAATGCCATTGTTTTTTTTCATTTTAATCAAACTCAATATGAAAACTGCAAATAAAGAAAAAAAGGTGACTTTTGACCATAAATCTACTGTTGGACTTGTAGTAATTATACAAATGCTCTAGCTGGTATACGCATCTTTAGGGAGAGGTGTAGGGAAGCCAAGTCGCATGTCCCCACAGGTAGTCTTTCTGCACAACTAAGAAAAAACATGGTAAAATACTTTATAGCTTTCAAAGCAATACGAAGGTCATCTGATACTCTAACAATCTAGTGTTCTATGCTATTATTTCTATTTTCTGTTATGCTAAGTGGTAGTCATATTTGAACACCTTTAATGGGTAATAAATTGTCACTGAGGGTTTATAACATAACTTATCTAAGCATTCCCCTGGTTTTGAACACACATGCTTTCTAGTTTTGAGCTACAAAGCACTTGGAAAACTGTCCCCTCTATTATTTCCTTGGGACAGTTTCCAGAACAATGGTCAGATCACTAGCTGAGGGGATGGATATGAACATCTTAATGACCCTTATATTTCCAAAATGCAAACACCTGTTTTTCTCACTGTAACTTAACTACTTCTCTCAAAGACAGACAGACAAGCAAACACACACCCTGTGTTGTGGGACAGACTGGGAAGGACTCGGGCTTTGGAACCGGACAGATCTGTGTTCAAATCCCCAGTCAGCTGCTTGCTTACTTGATTGCGGGCAACTGAATCAACTTCTCTGCCCCTCCACCTCTGCAAAATGGGCACGGGCCACCCCCTCATGGGGTGCTGCGTACACAGGGGCTGGCTCAGGGGCATTCCAGGAGCGACTGCAGGGGCTGCTGAGGCAGCCCGTACTGACGGGGAGCGCGGGTCTGGGAATCCCCGAGGCTGTCCTTCGCAGTCCCGGCTCCACCGCAGCCCTGTGACCTTGGCCAGTTACGTGTCCTCCTTATATGTTAGACTAGCTCCCTTATCTCACAGGGTTGTGACCATTAAATGAACTACCAGGTAACTACAGATCACCTGCCTGGGAGTCACCTTCGCCTGGGGATGAGCACCCAGGACTGGCCGAGAGAGGACGGGAGAGGCCAGCCCCCTGGACTCAAGTCAGCGCAGGTCTGGGGTTCTCCCCACCCGCAGGTACCAGGGCCCAGCCTGGAGACCATGCCCTTGCCTGGGTCTCTGCCGCCTCTGCGCTGCCCTCCACTCATTTCCAGGAAAGGGCTCCCTCTCTCGGGACCGCCCACCCACGCGTCCCTCCCAGGAACCCAGTCCTGCTCTCGGTCTGCGCTTCCGGGGCCCCTGCTGCCAGACGGCAGCGTTTCCCAGCGCTTCGGGGCGCAGGGCTTGTCTGTGGGCACTAGGGGAGGGTAATAAATCACACTCCTCCACTGACAGCCGGGGTAAGTTCACAACGTTTTTCTCCTTTCTCTCGAGTACCTTCAGGTAACCATCGCCTTTCGGTAACGGGCATTTTCCTGTTTTCCTTATTCCCACCTGGGGCCATCTCGTCGCGTGATGGCTGGCTACCTTTCCGGGCAGGAAAGTGCACGTTTTACGTGACCTCACGCTCACTGAAGAGCACGTACGTTGTTTTCCATGGCCAGGCGGCGCACGGCGGGCGTGGCCAGTGTCTTCCGGCCTCGGATCTCCTGGTGCGTGTGCTCTTCGTGGGGCACGGCGGGCGTTTCCACCACGTCCTCCTCGGAGTCTGCGGACAGGCAAGGGTTTACTCTTCAGCTGAGGTTAAAAAAAATAACACACACACACACACAACAAGCTTCATGGCGTATAATCTATAAATAAATTCAATTTAAGCTTTATAGTCAAAAAGAGTAATAGTCGGGCTACTTCAGAGTGAAAACAAATGGGCAGAGTTGGTGTGTTGGGCGGGGGGGCGTTCTGCTATCCGGTGTTGTTCAATGTCTGTTACTACCTGGTGGTCACTTCATTTCTGATCAAATCGTATAGCCAGCTACCAGTTACGAAATGAGAGCTTCTTCCATAAAGTCTAAAACATGTTGTATTTTAAATACTTTCCTGCCCTGGCTGGTGTGGTTCGGTGGATTGAGTGCGAACCTGCGAACCAAAGGGTCGCTGGTTCAATTCCCAGTAAAGGCACATGCCTGGGTTGCAGACCAGGTCCCCAGTAGGGGGCGCCAGAGACAACCACACATTGACATTTCTCTCCTCTCTCCCTCCCTTCCCCTCTGTCTAAAAATAAATAAAATCTTTAAAAAATAAGTAAACACTTTACGAATAGCTTTCTCATTCATATTTATACATAGCATGAAATAAGAATCAAATGTGAGGTAAATTTCATGAACGAATCATGTAAAGTCTGTGACAAATCTAAATGCTTTCCCAAGAGGATATGGCATTTACATCTTTTCTCTGCTTTGAATATGGCCTAAGGAGTGCCATGGAAGACTTTATTTCCACGGCCAATGCTGCCCTGGTGGTTTGAGCACTGAGAGAAGAAACAATCTAGGGCTGTTAGCATGTACTTGTGCAAGCAAACAGAGAGTTTTTGAGAGATTTAATTGTCAAAGCCTGATGCTAGGAAACCAACGCCGTGTGGCAGAACCTGTGTGGGGATTCACGGACCGGAGGCCAAACCTCTGAAAATGAGTAGCAGCTGAGTTTGCGTTGGCATTCAGTTCCAAGCAGTAACAGCCCGTTGTCTTCCCTGAACACGGTCCACTGTCTCCCGAGAGGCCGCATTTCCCCCGCTCCCCCTTCCCTGTTAGGATACTAGGCCTGAATTCTGCGCCACCTCTTGGAGTTACTTTTTCCTGCCTGTCTCCCCTTTACATAAGGCATACATGTCAATAAACTTGCTTCTCTCTTGTTAATCTGTCTTTCATTACAGGAGGTCTCAGTTAAGAACTCAAGAGGATCGAAGGAGAATCAGTTCACGGCCGCAATAACGTCTCTTTCCGGTCAGACAAGCTGGGGAGCAAGTGCTGTAGTTCACGGCACAATTTCGCTGGGTAAGTGTCTGGAATGACATGCGCTCCTGTGTTAATGGTGGTGATTTCTGAGTAGAAGGAGTAGGCTTTCTTACTTTTGGTTTTCTGTACTTTATAAATTTCTATAAAGCAACATCTCACTTTTATAACAGAAATTAAATAAGTAATAGAAAGGCTTCTGTAAGCCATCGTCCAGCTTTTGGAGGCAGCTTGTCACTGGGGGTAAAGACTGAGGACATCGAGTTCTAAATTTGGCTCTGTCACCACCATTGGGCACATCGCCCGGCCTTTCTAAGTTGGGTTCCATTTCTTCATCTGTCAAACTGAGACACGTGTAAGGATAAAAAACAGTCGTAAGTGCGAAACACTCGCTAAGCTGTGAAGTGTGATTACGACGTCAGCTGTTGTGTTCTTGTGCAGACTGCAGAGCCTCTGTAATTCAGGCCCTTCCAGACTCAATTACACAGCAGACTCGTCCTAACCTTGGCACTTCCTAGAGGTTGCTGGCTGAGACCTCGTCACAGCCTCCTGCAGCCTCGGGGGTCAGAGCTGTTGCCTAGAGGACCTGACGTTGGACCTTTGGGGGTGGACAGCCAGCTGTCTGCCCCCCGGGAGCAGGCCGGTGTTAGCTTTCCTCAGAAACTGTCTTATAGCAAATTCCTGCTGTCAGGACACTCGCCACTCCCCCTGAAAGCTCGTCTCTTCACTTTTCATTCTCACTTTCCTTCTTTCGTTTCCTAAGTACTCCACAAAGTCTGGCGTTCTCAACCACCACCAGTGAGAGTGCTTGCTGGCGTTTGGATGGGCGGCCAACAGAGCCGTTCCGTTCTCTTAGGTTCAGTCTTTGCATGCTGCAACTCCGGTTATTAGTGGCCGGTGCCCTGAATCTCTCATTTGGGAGCTTGCTGCTCCTTCGAACACGTGGTCCCAGGACCTGGCCCCCAGATAACTGTTCCTGGACATGGTAACAGGCCTAAACATAAGCACGCGTCACAAAGGACCTTTCCTGTTTTCCTGGTTTCCTATAAGTTATTAAAAGTAAACATCACTTTTGATTGGTACCCATGATGAAAGAACAGCAGTGACCAATTTGGCAAGTAGATAAATACACGTACAGTACCTTTTAAAGCTTCCGTTTCTATGTCTACCAGGGGCTTCCCCACGTAGGCGGTTTCGTCTGGGTTATAATACAGTTTTTTAATGACTCCATCGTAACGACTGCTGATAGTGACAGAAGCCTTATCGCTTTGGACTTCACAGATGCTATCAAACTGAGACACTGTGTCCCCTACTTTTACATACCTGAAAGAAAAAGATGGCAGACCCTGCTACGTGACCAGTTGTGAACACAGATGATCCCACAATGCAAGTGCCACGCTGAGTTAGATCAGTGCCCATCCAGTCCAGCATTCGGCCCCAGCTGGTGCACCAAAGAAGGTCTCAGAAAAGACTGTAATGGCTTCCAGAATCTCTTTGGTGTATCTCCAAGAAATACCAAAATTATAAAAACCATTCATAGATCTGTAATCTAAAACTATAATGAAACTTTCAGGTTTTCTGCTCCAGCCACTCCTAGGAAGTTCTAGAAAAGTATTTCAAATGTGTTATTTTTTTCCTTTCACTGTCTTATATTAACCTGAATCAAACTCTAAGGGATGCCTTTTATTTCTAGAATTTGATTTTAAATCGATATCCCCAATACACATCCTTTGTAGTTCCATGAATTTTGGTTTGAGTTCTCTTTCTTTCTAGAATTCCTTCAGCCTGCCCTTGTGCATCAATCCCTTCATCCTGTAGTCATTTTAAGTGCGCTTTACCAGGCAGAACAGGAAGAATGAGACCAAACCTGAAATACTACATATAATGTCGATTTGTATAATGTCCATTCTTGAGGTACCTAGCATATTTCTGACTTACTACCATCAGCTCTTCATTAACATAATTGCTGTTCGGTCATTATTCCTTGTCTTCCTGTCTTAACCAGTTCTCAGTCCCTAATAAAACCTCACCCATGACATGCAAGTGAGATTTGAAAGGACTTCGGGGGACTTCCTTTCCAGAACAGAAGAAGGACCTCTGGATTCCTGCTGCTCCAGAAAAGCCACAAGTACACTGACAAACGTCACCTCGTAGAGGTCAACCTCTTTTTTTAGCTGAAAGGAGAGGTGGGCAGTGAAAGGGGCTTTTAAGAAGAGGAAAAAGGTGACCCTTAATAACTGACACCGAGTGAAACTCTGCGATGTGCGTGAGCTGTGTCACCAGCACAGACAAGACGGCAGATTTGCCCCCTGCTCTAAACCAAGCATTGCAGGTCGTGGAAGGAAGGTCCTTGATTTAAACAGAGTCCTATTTATACGACTGGTAACTCACCATTCTTTAACAGTTACTTCTCTGATGCCTTCTCCAATGTCTGAGAGTTTGAATTGAACAATCTGTCCCTGTTGAGCTTCAAAGAAAAAAGAGAAACTATCTCATTAAACATGTCACGTGCTGCTAAGAGATGCTTTTATGTCTAAAGTTAGAAAATATTCCCAAGCAGAGGCAGAAATTATTCCGTTTCACACCTAAAAAAAGCATTTCATAATTTTCTTGTTTCTTTTTTTTCAGAGCAAGAGAGAAACATCGATTTGTTGTTATACTTACTGATGCATTCATTGCCTGGTTCTTGTGTGTGCCCTGACCTGGGACTGAACCTGCAACCCTGGCGTATCGGGATGACACTCTAACCCACTGAGCAGCCCGGCCAGGGCCATGTCATAATTTGGAACTGCACAGTCATCACTCATAATTGTCAGAGATTTAAATAAATTAGCCAGTGACACAGACCCACGGTCACTGCCACAGAGCTTGCTTTTTCCAACTTCCAAAAGAACGCTCTTTCACAAGGGTATGGAAGACCTGCGACAAATGAGATTTTGGAACAGTTACAACAAACAGACTGAAACATGATACTGTCCTGAGGGAGACCGGGCTGGATCCCCTTGCTTCATGTTATACAACTGAAATAGCCGTTAACAGCCTGCTTTTAGATCCCTTCTGACTTCGTGTTTTGACTTCATACTCTCATTCTTAGTGGTTCCAGATCGGGCAGATGCCTTGGTAGAAAACTCAATGAAAAATTCTGAGTTGTCTGCCAATTTATCATTAAATTTGAATCTTTTCTTCTCTGCTTCCGCTTTGTAACCCTTTTGAAACTGCTACCCCTTTTTATAACACTTGGATGCCAATGCTACTTTATGGTAATTATTCCCCAGGAAGTATTTTTGTTAACAAATGGCTCTGAACTGATTCAAGAGTATGCTTCTATTTTTAGACTGTTCATAATGATAACTGCTTATAAAATACACAAGTGGACTAAGGTAGTACATTTTTCTTTAACAAATACGAGGCGGTAAGTTGGCAGTAAAGAAATACAAAGTGGATCTTCGATACAGGGTTCTCGGGAGCCTCTTGCTTCCTTTCTAGTGAGTTGGCCCCTCTCACGACCTGCTGCTATAGTATAAATTGGAACCTTTCCAAAAACTAGTTGGTATTAAGTATCAAAAGCCTTCTAAAAAAGTCTTAACTCTGAGTCAGCAAGTAATTCTAATTTTAAGACTTTTCTGCCCAAAGACATAGAGAGGTACATAAAATCTGTGCTCAAGAATGGTTACATGGAGTCACAGTGAAGAACTGGAAACCAACCTAAGTAACTAGAAAATCACAAGTGAGAACACTGGGACGCCTCTATACCAGGCCAGCACGTGCCAGGCACAGCATGTGCAAGAGCATGGAAGGTGACAGCGGACGGCATGGTCAGGGAGCCACAAACAGTTCTATGTGGCAAGGAGTCAGCCCAGGCTGAAAAAGACTCTGTGCCAAGCCAAGGTCAGGTGTTTGGAACTTACCCTAAAGGTAATCAGCAGCCAGGAGTAAACAAACATGCTTAGAAAAATCTTTGCAGCTGCCCCTGTAAGAGGTAAGTCTCTGCTGGCCTAGGACTGGCTTTGAGCAATAGAATATAGCAGAAGTGCAAATGTGTAAATTCTGCAGCCTGAGCCTCAAAAGATCTGCCACCTTCTCCCTTGTCTGTCCTGGCATGCTGCCTTGCAACAGGTTGTTCAGTGTTCCCTGTGAGGGATCTGCCTGGGGCAGGATGAGAGAGGCCATGTGCTGGGGAGAGGAGATGCCCCAGCTGAAGACCGACACTAGTCGCTAGGCATGTGAGTGAGGTTGCCCTGGACCCTGCAGCCCAGGGGATCCTCCGGCCAAATGCAGTCGCAGTAGTGAGCCAGGCCAGTGCCCAGAATCCTGGCAAATAATAAAGTGCAGCTCCTTTAAGCCACTCAGTCACAGGGAGGGTTGTTATTCAGCACTAGTTTACTGAGAGGGAGTCCCATCTGCGATTTTCTATAACTTTAGGAAAACATTCTCTCTGGCAGGGATGCAGCAAATAAAGTCAGGGACGGGGTGGCAGAGCGAGCAGTGAGGGCGCCACTGCAGGCGAAGAAGCTGAAGTAGGAAACAGCTGTCTGAAAAGAAGAAGACAGCTTTAAGAAACATGTAAGATGTGAAATCCATAGACCTTGATGATCCAATTTGAGGGAAGACAGGAATCGGGACAGGTTCAGGTTTCCAACCTATTTGCTCCGTGAGGGACCATCAGAAGAGAACGTAGCCCAGCACCGAGGGCGGTGCCTGGGCGCAGACCAGGTGATGGATAACCGTCTGTGTTGAATGAGTTGATTCTGACAACAATACAAAGGGCCAGATGCTGTAACTGCTCCTGTTTTCCAGGTGATGCCACAGGGAAATGGAGTGACTTGCTTCACGTCACACAGCTAGCAACTGGCAGGTCAGGAACCCCACGCTCAGGATAACTGCTTAGACACTGGAGCTTGAACAGCCACTCTTTTCTCTAAGAAAAGGTCAACTTTTGAAAATAAAAATCTTGGATCCTCTTTCACTGTTAGCACAGACTAAGACACCTAGTATGTGGAGGTTGTACTGATGTAACAGAAGTCCAGTGTTTTTTTTTTATCAGGGCTCTAAAGAGAACACCAGAAAAACGGTGTCAGAGTTCCAGCACATCGAATAGTTGCAGCCTCCAGTTCTTCACAGAGGGAAGAAAGCGTGGGGCAAGGCAGTTAAATGGTGAAAGCCGGGAACATTCTCTGTAGGAGCATGCCAGGCTGGTTTCATCACACTGTCCAGCAGAACAAGGCGGTGCCTCCAACAAACAGCACCGCAGGGAGTGTGAGGGCACAAACTATGGTGTCAGCCACCTACCCAGAGGAAAAGTCATCTCCACACTGACTACTGCGCTCAGATGAGTCAGATGATAATGGACGGATGGCCCGAGACAACCATTCCCAATAGGATGACGACACAAGTGTCACAGGCTAGTGTGTGAAAGGGGAGTGGAGTGGAGGTGAGGCACAAAGAAAAAAGAAATGGATAGATGTGGAGAGAGCAAGGAGGGCCAGGCTAGAAATAAAAGGTCCACTTCTGCCCTGGCTCATGTGACTCAGTGAGTGGATTGAGTGCTGGCCTGTGAACCCAAAGGTCACCAGTTTGATTCCCAGTCGGGGCACATGCCTGGGTTGCAGGCCAGGTCCCCAGTTGGGGGTGTGTGAAAGGCAACCAATCAGTGTATCTCTTGCACATGGATGTTTCTCTCCTCTCTTTCTCCCTCCCTTCCTCTCTCTAAAAAAAAAAAAAAAAAATCTTAAAGTCAACTTTTTAAATTGAATAAGTCTATAATCACTTAAAATAAACTACTGAGTAAAATAAACATTATTTTATATCGGCTATTTTGACCATACTCACCAGCAGTTGTCTTCAGCAATCGATGCGGATGACTAAACTTGAATGAAGGATAACCAACGAAACACACATATTTTCGCTGCGAAGCATGAACATTATTACTTGTTTGAAAGTAGCGAACACAAACCTAGAGGAAAAAAGCAAAAGTAAAAGCTTTGATAAATGATCTTAATGGTTTCTCTCTGTAAGTACATGTTGAATTTCAAGTCTGTTCTAAAAGCAGAACAGTTGTTATCATAATATCCACAATATGAAATTGTCAAGGCCCAGATCGGAATGGCATCAGTGACGGGAAGACGAATATCAGGAAGCTGCTGGCAGAGAAGCCAAGGGTGGCAGCTCTCATAAGAGGGCAGCCAGTACCTAGTAAGGTGCTGCTGAGGACAACTTTCTTCTTCTGCCTCTTTCACAAGTATCAAGTTACACGGTATTCTCTGGTCTGACCACCAAGGCCCCTGTGTGGTCCCAGAGCTGTAGGCCCTTGTTTCATCATAGCACCTTTGGTTTTTAGTCCTCACCTGAAGACATTTTTTTCCATTGCTTTTAGACAGAGAGGACGGGAGAGAGAAAGATTGATGCAAGACAGAAGCATCAATCAGCTGCTTCCCATATATGCCTGGACTGGGGATCGAACCTACAAACTAAGTATGTGCCCTGACTGGGAATTGAACATGCAACCTTTTCAGTTACTGGACAATGCTCCACCCAACAGAGCCACACTGGCCCAGGCCCATCATAACACTTTTGATGCTGGGCTGTACTTGCTTGTCTAATGTCTGTCTCTGCCTCTGTCCTCCACCACAAGGCTGTAATAAACCTCTGAGCCGGCAGGGATGGTAGCTATCTTGTTCATATTTGCAATCTCAATGCCTAGCACAATAGCTGGGGTGTATCAGGCCCTGGAAAGGCTTTATAAGATTCGGAGTTGACCGCTGTAGAAAGATCTAGGGAAGAGGGGACCCAGAGGGTAAAAAACGCCATGCAAATCGGATGAAACACTGCAGTTATGGGATGTTAATTGTTTAGTGCTAAAAGACTGTGAAAGTGGGGGATCTCGAGGGAGATGGCGGTGGGTCGAAGCTCTGGTGAGAAAAAGTTTGGAAAGATTGCTGCAGACGTGGGAGACAAGTACACGCCCAAGAAGTGAAGCTTGAGCAAGCGTCCCTGCTGCTGGGGGCAAGCACCCATGGAGTTTCGCTTTGCTCGAAGGGTCTTTTACATTGTTGTAAGTTCCTCGTGGGCAGGCGTCACGTAGTATCCCGTCTGGCACCCAGTGGGTGCCCCATAAATGCTGAGTGACTGTACACCTCCGTCTCCCTAGTGCCTGTCACACTGCCCGGAACCTAGATGCTGCTCAACGAAAGGCCAGCTGGGCTTCGGGTCGCAGATGGAACGGGAGGGCGACCGAGTCACGCCAGGTGCTCGCCCTGGTAAAGGGGAGGGAGTGGGTGTCCGGACGGGTTGGCTCGCCACCTCCTCTGCCCTTCGTTTTGCGTACGCCTCTCCATCACGCGTGCCCGGTACGCGCGGCACTCGGGGGACAAACTAACACACCTCTCCCGGATGACTGCGGACAAGTCACTCCTTCCGGAGCTCAGCTCGGCCCCAATCTGCTTACCCGCCGCCCAGCACTCTGACTCCAGGCCCTCAGCACGCGCACTGCGGCCATCTTACTCCGGAAATGACAGCTGCTCCGAGGTTGGAGATGTGGGCTCTGCCCGCCACCTATTGGTAGCCTGGAAACGT
>NW_026527227.1:0-142154 GCF_022682495.2 Desmodus rotundus | reverse complement strand
CACGTACGCCAGGTGCCCGCACACCGGGCGCAGGTGTTTGAGCCCCGTGGAGGCAGAGGGCTGCTTATTGCTGGATGCAAGTGTCCTGCGGGGTCAAGGAACGGCATGGGCACTCCCCGGGCCACACAGGGCACCGGGCCCTTAGAGAGTTCCATGGGAATTCCCCCGCCCATGTCCCCGGTACCCAAGTATGTCCTTAGCACACTGTCTGTGGTGGGCTGAAGGTGCTGATAGGCAGTGTGGCCTGTGGGAAATCGTGCGGTCCTCTGAGTGGCAGGGAGGGCTTCTGTTTCCCCGAACAGGTGCGCAGGGACCCTGTAAAACTGCTGTGACCTCTCAAGGTGGGTCATGTGACCCCTCAAGGGTGGGGCAGGTGACCTCCCAAGGGTGGGTCACGAGACCCCTCAAGGGTGGGTCACGGGACCCCTCAAGGGTGGGTCACGAGACCCGTAAAGGGCGGGTCACGTGACCCGAAAAGCGTGGGTCACGAGACCCCTCTGGGGTGGGTCACGTGACCCCTCAGGGGTGGGTCACGAGACCCCTCTGGGGTGGGTCACGTGACCCCTCTGGGGTGGGTCACGTGACCCCTCAGGGGTGGGTCACGAGACCCCTCAGGGGTGGGTGACGTGACTCCTCAAGGGTGGGTCAGGAGACACCTCAAGGGTGAGTCCCGTGACCCGAGTGAGGCTTGTGGTGGGGAGCCTGAGTGCGCACGCGCGGCCCAGGTATAGGCCCGAAACCTGCCAGCCGCGGCTGGGAGAAAAGCCATCTCCTGGGGGCCTCCCTATGTTCCTCCACTCCTCAAAAAGGACCCCTTTACAGATGGAAGAAAAGGGGGATCTTCGCAGTGGTGGGTTCGGGCCAGAGGGGTCTGTGGGTTTGCCTGCACGTACGCCAGGTGCTCTCACAACGGGCCCAGGTGTTCGAGCCCCGTGGAGGCAGAGGGCTGCTTATTGCTGGATGATAGTGTCCTGCAGGGTTAAGGGACGGCGTGGGCACTCCCAGGGCGACAGAGGGCACCTGGCCTTTAGAGAGTTCCCTGGAAAATTCCCCGCCCAGGCCTCTCGTCCACAAGTCTATCCTGCGCACAGTGTCTGTGCGAGGCTAGGAGTGCTTCTGGGCAGTGTTCCCCAGCGGAAATCGCGTGGTCCTCTAGGTGGCAGGGAGGGCTCCTGTGTCCACAGACAGGTGCCCAGGGACCCTGTGGAACTGCTGTGACCTCTAAAGGGTGGGTTAGGTGAGCCGAGGGAGGTGTGTGCTTGGGAGCCTGAGTGCGCATGCGCGGCCCACGTATAGGCCCGAAACGAGCCAGCCGCGGCTCGGAGAAAAGCCATCTCCTGGGGGCCTCCCCATGTTCTTCCACTCCTCAAGCGTGACCCCTTTACGGATGGAAGAAAGGGTGATCTTCGCAGTGGTGGGTTCGGGCCAGAGGGGTCTGCGGGTTTGCCTCCACGTACGCCAGGTGCCCGCACACCGGGCGCAGGTGTTTGAGCCCCGTGGAGGCAGAGGGCTGCTTATTGCTGGATGCAAGTGTCCTGCGGGGTCAAGGAAAGGCATGGGCACTCCCGGGGCCACACAGGGCACCGGGCCCTTAGAGAGTTCCATGGGAATTCCCCCGCCCATGTCCCCGGTACCCAAGTCTGTCCTTAGCACACTGTCTGTGCGGGGCTGAAGGTGCTGCTAGGCAGTGTGGCCTGTGGGAAATCGTGCGGTCCTCTGAGTGGCAGGGAGGGCTTCTGTTTCCCCGAACAGGTGCGCAGGGACCCTGTAAAACTGCTGTGACCTCTCAAGGTGCGTCATGTGACCCCTCAAGGGTGGGGCAGGTGACCTCCCAAGGGTGGGTCACGAGACCCCTCAAGGGTGGGTCACGGGACCCCTCAAGGGTGGGTCACGAGACCCGTAAAGGGCGGGTCACGTGACCCGAAAAGCGTGGGTCACGAGACCCCTCTGGGGTGGGTCACGTGACCCCTCAGGGGTGGGTCACGAGACCCCTCAGGGGTGGGTCACGTGACCCCGCTGGGGTGGTCACGTGACCCCTCAGGGGTGGGTGACGTGACTCCTCAAGGGTGGGTCAGGAGACACCTCAAGGGTGAGTCCCGTGACCCGAGTGAGGCTTGTGGTGGGGAGCCTGAGTGCGCAAGCGCGGCCCAGGTATAGGCCCAAAACCTGCCAGCCGCGGCTCGGAGAAAAGCCATCTCCTGGGGGCCTCCCCATGTTCCTCCACTCCTCAAGGAGGACCCCTTTACGGATGGAAGAAAGGGTGATCTTCGCAGTGGTGGGTTCGGGCCAGAGGGGTCTGCGGGTTTGCCTCCACGTACGCCAGGTGCCCGCACACCGGGCGCAGGTGTTTGAGCCCCGTGGAGGCAGAGGGCTGCTTATTGCTGGATGCAAGTGTCCTGCGGGGTCAAGGAACGGCATGGGCACTCCCCGGGCCACACAGGGCACCGGGCCCTTAGAGAGTTCCATGGGAATTCCCCCGCCCATGTCCCCGGTACCCAAGTATGTCCTTAGCACACTGTCTGTGGTGGGCTGAAGGTGCTGATAGGCAGTGTGGCCTGTGGGAAATCGTGCGGTCCTCTGAGTGGCAGGGAGGGCTTCTGTTTCCCCGAACAGGTGCGCAGGGACCCTGTAAAACTGCTGTGACCTCTCAAGGTGGGTCATGTGACCCCTCAAGGGTGGGGCAGGTGACCTCCCAAGGGTGGGTCACGAGACCCCTCAAGGGTGGGTCACGGGACCCCTCAAGGGTGGGTCACGAGACCCGTAAAGGGCGGGTCACGTGACCCGAAAAGCGTGGGTCACGAGACCCCTCTGGGGTGGGTCACGTGACCCCTCAGGGGTGGGTCACGAGACCCCTCTGGGGTGGGTCACGTGACCCCTCTGGGGTGGGTCACGTGACCCCTCAGGGGTGGGTCACGAGACCCCTCAGGGGTGGGTCACGTGACACCTCAGTGGTGGGTCACGTGACCCCTCAGGGGTGGGTGACGTGACTCCTCAAGGGTGGGTCAGGAGACACCTCAAGGGTGAGTCCCGTGACCCGAGTGAGGCTTGTGGTGGGGAGCCTGAGTGCGCACGCGCGGCCCAGGTATAGGCCCGAAACCTGCCAGCCGCGGCTGGGAGAAAAGCCATCTCCTGGGGGCCTCCCTATGTTCCTCCACTCCTCAAAAAGGACCCCTTTACAGATGGAAGAAAAGGGGGATCTTCGCAGTGGTGGGTTCGGGCCAGAGGGGTCTGTGGGTTTGCCTGCACGTACGCCAGGTGCTCTCACAACGGGCCCAGGTGTTCGAGCCCCGTGGAGGCAGAGGGCTGCTTATTGCTGGATGATAGTGTCCTGCAGGGTTAAGGGACGGCGTGGGCACTCCCAGGGCGACAGAGGGCACCTGGCCTTTAGAGAGTTCCCTGGAAAATTCCCCGCCCAGGCCTCTCGTCCACAAGTCTATCCTGCGCACAGTGTCTGTGCGAGGCTAGGAGTGCTTCTGGGCAGTGTTCCCCAGCGGAAATCGCGTGGTCCTCTAGGTGGCAGGGAGGGCTCCTGTGTCCACAGACAGGTGCCCAGGGACCCTGTGGAACTGCTGTGACCTCTAAAGGGTGGGTTAGGTGAGCCGAGGGAGGTGTGTGCTTGGGAGCCTGAGTGCGCATGCGCGGCCCACGTATAGGCCCGAAACGAGCCAGCCGCGGCTCGGAGAAAAGCCATCTCCTGGGGGCCTCCCCATGTTCTTCCACTCCTCAAGCGTGACCCCTTTACGGATGGAAGAAAGGGTGATCTTCGCAGTGGTGGGTTCGGGCCAGAGGGGTCTGCGGGTTTGCCTCCACGTACGCCAGGTGCCCGCACACCGGGCGCAGGTGTTTGAGCCCCGTGGAGGCAGAGGGCTGCTTATTGCTGGATGCAAGTGTCCTGCGGGGTCAAGGAAAGGCATGGGCACTCCCGGGGCCACACAGGGCACCGGGCCCTTAGAGAGTTCCATGGGAATTCCCCCGCCCATGTCCCCGGTACCCAAGTCTGTCCTTAGCACACTGTCTGTGCGGGGCTGAAGGTGCTGCTAGGCAGTGTGGCCTGTGGGAAATCGTGCGGTCCTCTGAGTGGCAGGGAGGGCTTCTGTTTCCCCGAACAGGTGCGCAGGGACCCTGTAAAACTGCTGTGACCTCTCAAGGTGCGTCATGTGACCCCTCAAGGGTGGGGCAGGTGACCTCCCAAGGGTGGGTCACGAGACCCCTCAAGGGTGGGTCACGGGACCCCTCAAGGGTGGATCACGAGACCCCTAAAGGGCGGGTCACGTGACCCGAAAAGCGTGGGTCACGAGACCCCTCAAGGGTGGGTCACGTGACCCCTCAGGGGTGGGTCACGAGACCCCTCAGGGGTGGGTCACGTGACCCCTCTGGGGTGGTCACGTGACCCCTCAGGGGTGGGTCACGAGACCCCTCAGGGGTGGGTGACGTGACTCCTCAAGGGTGGGTCAGGAGACACCTCAAGGGTGAGTCCCGTGACCCGAGTGAGGCTTGTGGTGGGGAGCCTGAGTGCGCACGCGCGGCCCAGGTATAGGCCCAAAACCTGCCAGCCGCGGCTCGGAGAAAAGCCATCTCCTGGGGGCCTCCCCATGTTCCTCCACTCCTCAAGGAGGACCCCTTTACAGATGGAAGAAAAGGGGGATCTTCGCAGTGGTGGGTTCGGGCCAGAGGGGTCTGTGGGTTTGCCTGCACGTACGCCAGGTGCTCTCACAACGGGCCCAGGTGTTCGAGCCCCGTGGAGGCAGAGGGCTGCTTATTGCTGGATGATAGTGTCCTGCAGGGTTAAGGGATGGCGTGGGCACTCCCAGGGCGACAGAGGGCACCTGGCCTTTAGAGAGTTCCCTGGAAAATTCCCCGCCCAGGCCTCTCGTCCACAAGTCTATCCTGCGCACAGTGTCTGTGCGAGGCTAGGAGTGCTTCTGGGCAGTGTTCCCCAGCGGAAATCGCGTGGTCCTCTAGGTGGCAGGGAGGGCTCCTGTGTCCACAGACAGGTGCCCAGGGACCCTGTGGAACTGCTGTGACCTCTAAAGGGTGGGTTAGGTGAGCCGAGGGAGGTGTGTGCTTGGGAGCCTGAGTGCGCATGCGCGGCCCACGTATAGGCCCGAAACGAGCCAGCCGCGGCTCGGAGAAAAGCCATCTCCTGGGGGCCTCCCCATGTTCTTCCACTCCTCAAGCGTGACCCCTTTACGGATGGAAGAAAGGGTGATCTTCGCAGTGGTGGGTTCGGGCCAGAGGGGTCTGCGGGTTTGCCTCCACGTACGCCAGGTGCCCGCACACCGGGCGCAGGTGTTTGAGCCCCGTGGAGGCAGAGGGCTGCTTATTGCTGGATGCAAGTGTCCTGCGGGGTCAAGGAACGGCATGGGCACTCCCCGGGCCACACAGGGCACCGGGCCCTTAGAGAGTTCCATGGGAATTCCCCCGCCCATGTCCCCGGTACCCAAGTATGTCCTTAGCACACTGTCTGTGGTGGGCTGAAGGTGCTGATAGGCAGTGTGGCCTGTGGGAAATCGTGCGGTCCTCTGAGTGGCAGGGAGGGCTTCTGTTTCCCCGAACAGGTGCGCAGGGACCCTGTAAAACTGCTGTGACCTCTCAAGGTGGGTCATGTGACCCCTCAAGGGTGGGGCAGGTGACCTCCCAAGGGTGGGTCACGAGACCCCTCAAGGGTGGGTCACGGGACCCCTCAAGGGTGGGTCACGAGACCCCTAAAGGGCGGGTCACGTGACCCGAAAAGCGTGGGTCACGAGACCCCTCTGGGGTGGGTCACGTGACCCCTCAGGGGTGGGTCACGAGACCCCTCTGGGGTGGGTCACGTGACCCCTCTGGGGTGGGTCACGTGACCCCTCAGGGGTGGGTCACGAGACCCCTCAGGGGTGGGTCACGTGACCCCTCTGGGGTGGGTCACGTGACCCCTCAGGGGTGGGTGACGTGACTCCTCAAGGGTGGGTCAGGAGACACCTCAAGGGTGAGTCCCGTGACCTGAGTGAGGCTTGTGGTGGGGAGCCTGAGTGCGCACGCGCGGCCCAGGTATAGGCCCGAAACCTGCCAGCCGCGGCTGGGAGAAAAGCCATCTCCTGGGGGCCTCCCTATGTTCCTCCACTCCTCAAGGAGGACCCCTTTACAGATGGAAGAAAAGGGGGATCTTCGCAGTGGTGGGTTCGGGCCAGAGGGGTCTGTGGGTTTGCCTGCACGTACGCCAAGTGCTCTCACAACGGGCCCAGGTGTTCGAGCCCCGTGGAGGCAGAGGGCTGCTTATTGCTGGATGATAGTGTCCTGCAGGGTTAAGGGACGGCGTGGGCACTCCCAGGGCGACAGAGGGCACCTGGCCTTTAGAGAGTTCCCTGGAAAATTCCCCGCCCAGGCCTCTCGTCCACAAGTCTATCCTGCGCACAGTGTCTGTGCGAGGCTAGGAGTGCTTCTGGGCAGTGTTCCCCAGCGGAAATCGCGTGGTCCTCTAGGTGGCAGGGAGGGCTCCTGTGTCCACAGACAGGTGCCCAGGGACCCTGTGGAACTGCTGTGACCTCTAAAGGGTGGGTTAGGTGAGCCGAGGGAGGTGTGTGCTTGGGAGCCTGAGTGCGCATGCGCGGCCCACGTATAGGCCCGAAACGAGCCAGCCGCGGCTCGGAGAAAAGCCATCTCCTGGGGGCCTCCCCATGTTCTTCCACTCCTCAAGCGTGACCCCTTTACGGATGGAAGAAAGGGTGATCTTCGCAGTGGTGGGTTCGGGCCAGAGGGGTCTGCGGGTTTGCCTCCACGTACGCCAGGTGCCCGCACACCGGGCGCAGGTGTTTGAGCCCCGTGGAGGCAGAGGGCTGCTTATTGCTGGATGCAAGTGTCCTGCGGGGTCAAGGAACGGCATGGGCACTCCCCGGGCCACACAGGGCACCGGGCCCTTAGAGAGTTCCATGGGAATTCCCCCGCCCATGTCCCCGGTACCCAAGTATGTCCTTAGCACACTGTCTGTGGTGGGCTGAAGGTGCTGATAGGCAGTGTGGCCTGTGGGAAATCGTGCGGTCCTCTGAGTGGCAGGGAGGGCTTCTGTTTCCCCGAACAGGTGCGCAGGGACCCTGTAAAACTGCTGTGACCTCTCAAGGTGGGTCATGTGACCCCTCAAGGGTGGGGCAGGTGACCTCCCAAGGGTGGGTCACGAGACCCCTCAAGGGTGGGTCACGGGACCCCTCAAGGGTGGGTCACGAGACCCCTAAAGGGCGGGTCACGTGACCCGAAAAGCGTGGGTCACGAGACCCCTCTGGGGTGGGTCACGTGACCCCTCAGGGGTGGGTCACGAGACCCCTCTGGGGTGGGTCACGAGACCCCTCTGGGGTGGGTCACGTGACCCCTCTGGGGTGGGTCACGAGACCCCTCAGGGGTGGGTCACGTGACACCTCAGTGGTGGGTCACGTGACCCCTCAGGGGTGGGTGACGTGACTCCTCAAGGGTGGGTCAGGAGACACCTCAAGGGTGAGTCCCGTGACCTGAGTGAGGCTTGTGGTGGGGAGCCTGAGTGCGCACGCGCGGCCCAGGTATAGGCCCGAAACCTGCCAGCCGAGGCTGGGAGAAAAGCCATCTCCTGGGGGCCTCCCTATGTTCCTCCACTCCTCAAGGAGGACCCCTTTACAGATGGAAGAAAAGGGGGATCTTCGCAGTGGTGGGTTCGGGCCAGAGGGGTCTGTGGGTTTGCCTGCACGTACGCCAGGTGCTCTCACAACGGGCCCAGGTGTTCGAGCCCCGTGGAGGCAGAGGGCTGCTTATTGCTGGATGATAGTGTCCTGCAGGGTTAAGGGACGGCGTGGGCACTCCCAGGGCGACAGAGGGCACCTGGCCTTTAGAGAGTTCCCTGGAAAATTCCCCGCCCAGGCCTCTCGTCCACAAGTCTATCCTGCGCACAGTGTCTGTGCGAGGCTAGGAGTGCTTCTGGGCAGTGTTCCCCAGCGGAAATCGCGTGGTCCTCTAGGTGGCAGGGAGGGCTCCTGTGTCCACAGACAGGTGCCCAAGGACCCTGTGGAACTGCTGTGACCTCTAAAGGGTGGGTTAGGTGAGCCGAGGGAGGTGTGTGCTTGGGAGCCTGAGTGCGCATGCGCGGCCCACGTATAGGCCCGAAACGAGCCAGCCGCGGCTCGGAGGAAAGCCATCTCCTGGGGGCCTCCCCATGTTCTTCCACTCCTCAAGCGTGACCCCTTTACGGATGGAAGAAAGGGTGATCTTCGCAGTGGTGGGTTCGGGCCAGAGGGGTCTGCGGGTTTGCCTCCACGTAAGCCAGGTGCCCGCACACCGGGCGCAGGTGTTTGAGCCCCGTGGAGGCAGAGGGCTGCTTATTGCTGGATGCAAGTGTCCTGCGGGGTCAAGGAACGGCATGGGCACTCCCGGGGCCACACAGGGCACCGGGCCCTTAGAGAGTTCCATGGGAATTCCCCCGCCCATGTCCCCGGTACCCAAGTATGTCCTTAGCACACTGTCTGTGCGGGGCTGAAGGTGCTGCTAGGCAGTGTGGCCTGTGGGAAATCGTGCGGTCCTCTGAGTGGCAGGGAGGGCTTCTGTTTCCCCGAACAGGTGCGCAGGGACCCTGTAAAACTGCTGTGACCTCTCAAGGTGGGTCATGTGACCCCTCAAGGGTGGGGCAGGTGACCTCCCAAGGGTGGGTCACGAGACCCCTCAAGGGTGGGTCACGGGACCCCTCAAGGGTGGGTCACGAGACCCCTAAAGGGCGGGTCACGTGACCCGAAAAGCGTGGGTCACGAGACCCCTCAAGGGTGGGTCACGTGACCCCTCAGGGGTGGGTCACGAGACCCCTCAGGGGTGGGTCACGAGACCCCTCAGGGGTGGGTCACGTGACCCCTCTGGGGTGGGTCACGTGACCCCTCAGGGGTGGGTCACGAGACCCCTCAGGGGTGGGTCACGTGACCCCTCTGGGGTGGGTCACGTGACCCCTCAGGGGTGGGTGACGTAACTCCTCAAGGGTGGGTCAGGAGACACCTCAAGGGTGAGTCCCGTGACCCGAGTGAGGCTTGTGGTGGGGAGCCTGAGTGCGAACGCGCGGCCCAGGTATAGGCCCAAAACCTGCCAGCCGCGGCTCGGAGAAAAGCCATCTCCTGGGGGCCTCCCCATGTTCTTCCACTCCTCAAGCGTGACCCCTTTACGGATGGAAGAAAGGGTGATCTTCGCAGTGGTGGGTTCGGGCCAGAGGGGTCTGCGGGTTTGCCTCCACGTACGCCAGGTGCCCGCACACCGGGCGCTGGTGTTCGAGCCCCGTGGAGGCAGAGGGCTGCTTATTGCTGGATGCAAGTGTCCTGCGGGGTCAAGGAACGGCATGGGCACTCCCCGGGCCACACAGGGCACCGGGCCCTTAGAGAGTTCCATGGGAATTCCCCCGCCCATGTCCCCGGTACCCAAGTATGTCCTTAGCACACTGTCTGTGCTGGGCTGAAGGTGCTGATAGGCAGTGTGGCCTGTGGGAAATCGTGCGGTCCTCTGAGTGGCAGGGAGGGCTTCAGTTTCCCCGAACAGGTGCGCAGGGACCCTGTAAAACTGCTGTGACCTCTCAAGGTGGGTCATGTGACCCCTCAAGGGTGGGGCAGGTGACCTCCCAAGGGTGGGTCACGAGACCCCTCAAGGGTGGGTCACGGGACCCCTCAAGGGTGGGTCACGAGACCCCTAAAGGGCGGGTCACGTGACCCGAAAAGCGTGGGTCACGAGACCCCTCAAGGGTGGGTCACGTGACCCCTCAGGGGTGGGTCACGAGACCCCTCAGGGGTGGGTCACGAGACCCCTCAGGGGTGGGTCACGTGACCCCTCTGGGGTGGGTCACGTGACCCCTCAGGGGTGGGTCACGAGACCCCTCAGGGGTGGGTCACGTGACCCCTCTGGGGTGGGTAACGTGACCCCTCAGGGGTGGGTGACGTGACTCCTCAAGGGTGGGTCAGGAGACACCTCAAGGGTGAGTCCCGTGACCCGAGTGAGGCTTGTGGTGGGGAGCCTGAGTGCGCACGCGCGGCCCACGTATAGGCCCAAAACCTGCCAGCCGCGGCTCGGAGAAAAGCCATCTCCTGGGGGCCTCCCCATGTTCCTCCACTCCTCAAGGAGGACCCCTTTACAGATGGAAGAAAAGGGGGATCTTCGCAGTGGTGGGTTCGGGCCAGAGGGGTCTGTGGGTTTGCCTGCACGTACGCCAGGTGCTCTCACAACGGGCCCAGGTTTTCGAGCCCCGTGGAGGCAGAGGGCTGCTTATTGCTGGATGATAGTGTCCTGCAGGGTTAAGGGATGGCGTGGGCACTCCCAGGGCGACAGAGGGCACCTGGCCTTTAGAGAGTTCCCTGGAAAATTCCCCGCCCAGGCCTCTCGTCCACAAGTCTATCCTGCGCACAGTGTCTGTGCGAGGCTAGGAGTGCTTCTGGGCAGTGTTCCCCAGCGGAAATCGCTTGGTCCTCTAGGTGGCAGGGAGGGCTCCTGTGTCCACAGACAGGTGCCCAGGGACCCTGTGGAACTGCTGTGACCTCTAAAGGGTGGGTTAGGTGAGCCGAGGGAGGTGTGTGCTTGGGAGCCTGAGTGCGCATGCGCGGCCCACGTATAGGCCCGAAACGAGCCAGCTGCGGCTCGGAGAAAAGCCATCTCCTGGGGGCCTCCCCATGTTCTTCCACTCCTCAAGCGTGACCCCTTTACGGATGGAAGAAAGGGTGATCTTCGCAGTGGTGGGTTCGGGCCAGAGGGGTCTGCGGGTTTGCCTCCACGTAAGCCAGGTGCCCGCACACCGGGCGCAGGTGTTTGAGCCCCGTGGAGGCAGAGGGCTGCTTATTGCTGGATGCAAGTGTCCTGCGGGGTCAAGGAACGGCATGGGCACTCCCGGGGCCACACAGGGCACCGGGCCCTTAGAGAGTTCCATGGAAATTCCCCCGCCCATGTCCCCGGTACCCAAGTCTTTCCTTAGCACACTGTCTGTGCGGGGCTGAAGGTGCTGCTAGGCAGTGTGGCCTGTGGGAAATCGTGCGGTCCTCTGAGTGGCAGGGAGGGCTTCTGTTTCCCCGAACAGGTGCGCAGGGACCCTGTAAAACTGCTGTGACCTCTCAAGGTGCGTCATGTGACCCCTCAAGGGTGGGGCAGGTGACCTCCCAAGGGTGGGTCACGAGACCCCTCAAGGGTGGGTCACGGGACCCCTCAAGGTTGGATCACGAGACCCCTTAAGGGCGAGTCACGTGACCCGAAAAGCGTGGGTCACGAGACCCCTCAAGGGTGGGTCACGTGACCCCTCAGGGGTGGGTCACGAGACCCCTCAGGGGTGGGTCACGTGACCCCTCTGGGGTGGTCACGTAACCCCTCAGGGGTGGGTCACGAGACCCCTCAGGGGTGGGTCACGTGACCCCTCAGGGGTGGGTCACGTGACCCCTCAGGGGTGGGTGACGTGACTCCTCAAGGGTGGGTCAGGAGACACCTCAAGGGTGAGTCCCATGACCCGAGTGAGGCTTGTGGTGGGGAGCCTGAGTGCGCACGCGCGGCCCAGGTATAGGCCCAAAACCTGCCAGCCGCGGCTCGGAGAAAAGCCATCTCCTGGGGGCCTCCCCATGTTCCTCCACTCCTCAAGGAGGACCCCTTTACAGATGGAAGAAAAGGGGGATCTTCGCAGTGGTGGGTTCGGGCCAGAGGGGCCTGTGGGTTTGCCTGCACGTACGCCAGGTGCTCTCACAACGGGCCCAGGTGTTCGAGCTTCGTGGAGGCAGAGGGCTGCTTATTGCTGGATGATAGTGTCCTGCAGGGTTAAGGGATGGCGTGGGCACTCCCAGGGCGACAGAGGGCACCTGGCCTTTAGAGAGTTCCCTGGAAAATTCCCCGCCCAGGCCTCTCGTCCACAAGTCTATCCTGCGCACAGTGTCTGTGCGAGGCTAGGAGTGCTTCTGGGCAGTGTTCCCCAGCGGAAATCGCATGGTCCTCTAGGTGCCAGGGAGGGCTCCTGTGTCCATAGACAGGTGCCCAGGGACCCTGTGGAACTGCTGTGACCTCTAAAGGGTGGGTTAGGTGAGCCGAGGGAGGTGTGTGCTTGGGAGCCTGAGTGCGCATGCGCGGCCCACGTATAGGCCCGAAACGAGCCAGCCGCGGCTCGGAGAAAAGCCATCTCCTGGGGGCCTCCCCATGTTCTTCCACTCCTCAAGCGTGACCCCTTTACGGATGGAAGAAAGGGTGATCTTCGCAGTGGTGGGTTCGGGCCAGAGGGGTCTGCGGGTTTGCCTCCACGTAAGCCAGGTGCCCGCACACCGGGCGCAGGTGTTTGAGCCCCGTGGAGGCAGAGGGCTGCTTATTGCTGGATGCAAGTGTCCTGCGGGGTCAAGGAACGGCATGGGCACTCCCCGGGCCACACAGGGCACCGGGCCCTTAGAGAGTTCCATGGGAATTCCCCCGCCCATGTCCCCGGTACCCAAGTATGTCCTTAGCACACTGTCTGTGGTGGGCTGAAGGTGCTGCTAGGCAGTGTGGCCTGTGGGAAATCGTGCGGTCCTCTGAGTGGCAGGGAGGGCTTCTGTTTCCCCGAACAGGTGCGCAGGGACCCTGTAAAACTGCTGTGACCTCTCAAGGTGGGTCATGTGACCCCTCAAGGGTGGGGCAGGTGACCTCCCAAGGGTAGGTCACGAGACCCCTCAAGGGTGGGTCACGGGACCCCTCAAGGGTGGGTCACGAGACCCCTAAAGGGCGGGTCACGTGACCCGAAAAGCGTGGGTCACGAGACCCCTCAAGGGTGGGTCACGTGACCCCTCAGGGGTGGGTCACGAGACCCCTCAGGGGTGGGTCAGCAGACCCCTCAGGGGTGGGTCACGTGACCCCTCTGGGGTGGGTCACGTGACCCCTCAGGGGTGGGTCACGAGACACCTCAGGGGTGGGTCACGTGACCCCTCAGGGGTGGGTGACGTGACTCCTCAAGGGTGGGTCAGGAGACACCTCAAGGGTGAGTCCCGTGACCCGAGTGAGGCTTGTGGTGGGGAGCCTGAGTGCGCACGCGCGGCCCAGGTATAGGCCCAAAACCTGCCAGCCGCGGCTCGGAGAAAAGCCATCTCCTGGGGGCCTCCCCATGTTCCTCCACTCCTCAAGGAGGACCCCTTTACAGATGGAAGAAAAGGGGGAAATTCGCAGTGGTGGGTTCGGGCCAGAGGGGTTGTAGGTTTGCCTGCACGTACGCCAGGTGCTCTCACAACGGGCCCAGGTGTTCGAGCCCCGTGGAGGCAGAGGGCTGCTTATTGCTGGATGATAGTGTCCTGCAGGGTTAAGGGATGGCGTCGGCACTCCCAGGGCGACAGAGGGCACCTGGCCTTTAGAGAGTTCCCTGGAAAATTCCCCGCCCAGGCCTCTCGTCCACAAGTCTATCCTGCGCACAGTGTCTCTGCGAGGCTAGGAGTGCTTCTGGGCAGTGTTCCCCAGCGGAAATCGCGTGGTCCTCTAGGTGGCAGGGAGGGCTCCTGTGTCCACAGACAGGTGCCCAGGGACCCTGTGGAACTGCTGTGACCTCTAAAGGGTGGGTTAGGTGAGCCGAGGGAGGTGTGTGCTTGGGAGCCTGAGTGCGCATGCGCGGCCCACGTATAGGCCCGAAACGAGCCAGCCGCGGCTCGGAGAAAAGCCATCTCCTGGGGGCCTCCCCATGTTCTTCCACTCCTCAAGCGTGACCCCTTTACGGATGGAAGAAAGGGTGATCTTCGCAGTGGTGGGTTCGGGCCAGAGGGGTCTGCGGGTTTGCCTCCACGTACGCCAGGTGCCCGCACACCGGGCGCTGGTGTTCGAGCCCCGTGGAGGCAGAGGGCTGCTTATTGCTGGATGCAAGTGTCCTGCGGGGTCAAGGAACGGCATGGGCACTCCCCGGGCCACACAGGGCACCGGGCCCTTAGAGAGTTCCATGGGAATTCCCCCGCCCATGTCCCCGGTACCCAAGTATGTCCTTAGCACACTGTCTGTGCTGGGCTGAAGGTGCTGCTAGGCAGTGTGGCCTGTGGGAAATCGTGCGGTCCTCTGAGTGGCAGGGAGGGCTTCAGTTTCCCCGAACAGGTGCGCAGGGACCCTGTAAAACTGCTGTGACCTCTCAAGGTGGGTCATGTGACCCCTCAAGGGTGGGGCAGGTGACCTCCCAAGGGTGGGTCACGAGACCCCTCAAGGGTGGGTCACGGGACCCCTCAAGGGTGGGTCACGAGACCCCTAAAGGGCGGGTCACGTGACCCGAAAAGCGTGGGTCACGAGACCCCTCAAGGGTGGGTCACGTGACCCCTCAGGGGTGGGTCACGAGACCCCTCAGGGGTGGGTCACGAGACCCCTCAGGGATGGGTCACGTGACCCCTCTGGGGTGGGTCACGTGACCCCTCAGGGGTGGGTCACGAGACCCCTCAGGGGTGGGTCACGTGACCCCTCTGGGGTGGGTCACGTGACCCCTCAGGGGTGGGTGACGTGACTCCTCAAGGGTGGGTCAGGAGACACCTCAAGGGTGAGTCCCGTGACCCGAGTGAGGCTTGTGGTGGGGAGCCTGAGTGCGCACGCGCGGCCCACGTATAGGCCCAAAACCTGCCAGCCGCAGCTCGGAGAAAAGCCATCTCCTGGGGGCCTCCCCATGTTCCTCCACTCCTCAAGGAGGACCCCTTTACGGATGGAAGAAAGGGTGATCTTCGCAGTGGTGGGTTGGGGCCAGAGGGGTCTGCGGGTTTGCCTCCACGTAAGCCAGGTGCCCGCACACCGGGCGCACGTGTTTGAGCCCCGTGGAGGCAGAGGGCTGCTTATTGCTGGATGCAAGTGTCCTGCGGGGTCAAGGAACGGCATGGGCACTCCCGGGGCCACACAGGGCACCGGGCCCTTAGAGAGTTCCATGGAAATTCCCCCGCCCATGTCCCCGATACCCAACTCTTTCCTTAGCACACTGTCTGTGCGGGGCTGAAGGTGCTGCTAGGCAGTGTGGCCTGTGGGAAATCGTGCGGTCCTCTGAGTGGCAGGGAGGGCTTCTGTTTCCCCGAACAGGTGCGCAGGGACCCTGTAAAACTGCTGTGACCTCTCAAGGTGCGTCATTTGACCCATCAAGGGTGGGGCAGGTGACCTCCCAAGGGTGGGTCACGAGACCCCTCAAGGGTGGGTCACGGGACCCCTCAAGGGTGGATCACGAGACCCCTAAAGGGCGGGTCACGTGACCCGAAAAGCGTGGGTCACGAGACCCCTCAGGGGTGGGTCACGTGACCCCTCTGGGGTGGTCACGTGACCCCTCAGGGGTGGGTCACGAGACCCCTCAGGGGTGGGTCACGTGACCCCTCAGGGGTGGGTCACGTGACCCCTCAGGGGTGGGTGACGTGACTCCTCAAGGGTGGGTCAGGAGACACCTCAAGGGTGAGTCCCGTGACCCGAGTGAGGCTTGTGGTGGGGAGCCTGAGTGCGCACGCGCGGCCCAGGTATAGGCCCAAAACCTGCCAGCCGCGGCTCGGAGAAAAGCCATCTCCTGGGGGCCTCCCCATGTTCTTCCACTCCTCAAGCGTGACCCCTTTACGGATGGAAGAAAGGGTGATCTTCGCAGTGGTGGGTTCAGGCCAGAGGGGTCTGCGGGTTTGCCTCCACGTACGCCAGGTGCCCGCACACCGGGCGCTGGTGTTCGAGCCCCGTGGAGGCAGAGGGCTGCTTATTGCTGGATGCAAGTGTCCTGCGGGGTCAAGGAACGGCATGGGCACTCCCCGGGCCACACAGGGCACCGGGCCCTTAGAGAGTTCCATGGGAATTCCCCCGCCCATGTCCCCGGTACCCAAGTATGTCCTTAGCACACTGTCTGTGCTGGGCTGAAGGTGCTGATAGGCAGTGTGGCCTGTGGGAAATCGTGCGGTCCTCTGAGTGGCAGGGAGGGCTTCAGTTTCCCCGAACAGGTGCGCAGGGACCCTGTAAAACTGCTGTGACCTCTCAAGGTGCGTCATGTGACCCCTCAAGGGTGGGGCAGGTGACCTCCCAAGGGTGGGTCACGAGACCCCTCAAGGGTGGGTCACGGGACCCCTCAAGGGTGGGTCACGAGACCCCTAAAGGGCGGGTCACGTGACCCGAAAAGCGTGGGTCACGAGACCCCTCAAGCGTGGGTCACGTGACCCCTCAGGGGTGGGTCACGAGACCCCTCAGGGGTGGGTCACGAGACCCCTCAGGGGTGGGTCACGTGACCCCTCTGGGGTGGGTCACGTGACCCCTCAGGGGTGGGTCACGAGACCCCTCAGGGGTGGGTCACGTGACCCCTCTGGGGTGGGTCTCGTGACCCCTCAGGGGTGGGTGACGTGACTCCTCAAGGGTGGGTCAGGAGACACCTCAAGGGTGAGTCCCGTGACCCGAGTGAGGCTTGTGGTGGGGAGCCTGAGTGCGCACGCGCGGCCCACGTATAGGCCCAAAACCTGCCAGCCGCGGCTCGGAGAAAAGCCATCTCCTGGGGGCCTCCCCATGTTCCTCCACTCCTCAAGGAGGACCCCTTTACAGATGGAAGAAAAGGGGGATCTTCGCAGTGGTGGGTTCGGGCCAGAGGGGTCTGTGGGTTTGCCTGCACGTACGCCAGGTGCTCTCACAACGGGCCCAGGTGTTCGAGCCCCGTGGAGGCAGAGGGCTGCTTATTGCTGGATGATAGTGTCCTGCAGGGTTAAGGGATGGTGTGGGCACTCCCAGGGCGACAGAGGGCACCTGGCCTTTAGAGAGTTCCCTGGAAAATTCCCCGCCCAGGCCTCTCGTCCACAAGTCTATCCTGCGCACAGTGTCTGTGCGAGGCTAGGAGTGCTTCTGGGCAGTGTTCCCCAGCGGAAATCGCTTGGTCCTCTAGGTGGCAGGGAGGGCTCCTGTGTCCACAGACAGGTGCCCAGGGACCCTGTGGAACTGCTGTGACCTCTAAAGGGTGGGTTAGGTGAGCCGAGGGAGGTGTGTGCTTGGGAGCCTGAGTGCGCATGCGCCGCCCACGTATAGGCCCGAAACGAGCCAGCCGCGGCTCGGAGAAAAGCCATCTCCTGGGGGCCTCCCCATGTTCTTCCACTCCTCAAGCGTGACCCCTTTACGGATGGAAGAAAGGGTGATCTTCGCAGTGGTGGGTTCGGGCCAGAGGGGTCTGCGGGTTTGCCTCCACGTAAGCCAGGTGCCCGCACACCGGGCGCAGGTGTTTGAGCCCCGTGGAGGCAGAGGGCTGCTTATTGCTGGATGCAAGTGTCCTGCGGGGTCAAGGAACGGCATGGGCACTCCCGGGGCCACACAGGGCACCGGGCCCTTAGAGAGTTCCATGGAAATTCCCCCGCCCATGTCCCCGGTACCCAAGTCTTTCCTTAGCACACTGTCTGTGCAGGGCTGAAGGTGCTGCTAGGCAGTGTGGCCTGTGGGAAATCGTGCGGTCCTCTGAGTGGCAGGGAGGGCTTCTGTTTCCCCGAACAGGTGCGCAGGGACCCTGTAAAACTGCTGTGACCTCTCAAGGTGCGTCATGTGACCCCTCAAGGGTGGGGCAGGTGACCTCCCAAGGGTGGGTCACGAGACCCCTCAAGGGTGGGTCACGGGACCCCTCAAGGGTGGATCACGAGACCCCTAAAGGGCGGGTCACGTGACCCGAAAAGCGTGGGTCACGAGACCCCTCAAGGGTGGGTCACGTGACCCCTCAGGGGTGGGTCACGAGACCCCTCAGGGGTGGGTCACGTGACCCCTCTGGGGTGGTCACGTGACCCCTCAGGGGTGGGTCACGAGACCCCTCAGGGGTGGGTCACGTGACCCCTCAGGGGTGGGTCACGTGACCGCTCAGGGGTGGGTGACGTGACTCCTCAAGGGTGGGTCAGGAGACACCTCAAGGGTGAGTCCCGTGACCCGAGTGAGGCTTGTGGTGGGGAGCCTGAGTGCGCACGCGCGGCCCAGGTATAGGCCCGAAACGAGCCAGCCGCGGCTCGGAGAAAAGCCATCTCCTGGGGGCCTCCCCATGTTCTTCCACTCCTCAAGCGTGACCCCTTTACGGATGGAAGAAAGGGTGATCTTCGCTGTGGTGGGTTCGGGCCAGAGGGGTCTGCGGGTTTGCCTCCACGTACGCCAGGTGCCCGCACACCGGGCGCTGGTGTTCGAGCCCCGTGGAGGCAGAGGGCTGCTTATTGCTGGATGCAAGTGTCCTGCGGGGTCAAGGAACGGCATGGGCACTCCCCGGGCCACACAGGGCACCGGGCCCTTAGAGAGTTCCATGGGAATTCCCCCGCCCATGTCCCCGGTACCCAAGTATGTCCTTAGCACACTGTCTGTGCTGGGCTGAAGGTGCTGATAGGCAGTGTGGCCTGTGGGAAATCGTGCGGTCCTCTGAGTGGCAGGGAGGGCTTCAGTTTCCCCGAACAGGTGCGCAGGGACCCTGTAAAACTGCTGTGACCTCTCAAGGTGGGTCATGTGACCCCTCAAGGGTGGGGCAGGTGACCTCCCAAGGGTGGGTCACGAGACCCCTCAAGGGTGGGTCACGGGACCCCTCAAGGGTGGGTCACGAGACCCCTAAAGGGCGGGTCACGTGACCCGAAAAGCGTGGGTCACGAGACCCCTCAAGGGTGGGTCACGTGACCCCTCAGGGGTGGGTCACGAGACCCCTCAGGGGTGGGTCACGAGACCCCTCAGGGGTGGGTCACGTGACCCCTCTGGGGTGGGTCATGTGACCCCTCAGGGGTGGGTCACGAGACCCCTCAGGGGTGGGTCACGTGACCCCTCTGGGGTGGGTCACGTGACCCCTCAGGGGTGGGTGACGTGACTCCTCAAGGGTGGGTCAGGAGACACCTCAAGGGTGAGTCCCGTGACCCGAGTGAGGCTTGTGGTGGGGAGCCTGAGTGCGCACGCGCGGCCCACGAATAGGCCCAAAACCTGCCAGCCGCGGCTCGGAGAAAAGCCATCTCCTGGGGGCCTCCCCATGTTCCTCCACTCCTCAAGGAGGACCCCTTTACAGATGGAAGAAAAGGGGGATCTTCGCAGTGGTGGGTTCGGGCCAGAGGGGTCTGTGGGTTTGCCTGCACGTACGCCAGGTGCTCTCACAACGGGCCCAGGATTTCGAGCCCCGTGGAGGCAGAGGGCTGCTTATTGCTGGATGATAGTGTCCTGCAGGGTTAAGGGATGGCGTGGGCACTCCCAGGGCGACAGAGGGCACCTGGCCTTTAGAGAGTTCCCTGGAAAATTCCCCGCCCAGGCCTCTCGTCCACAAGTCTATCCTGCGCACAGTGTCTGTGCGAGGCTAGGAGTGCTTCTGGGCAGTGTTCCCCAGCGGAAATCGCGTGGTCCTCTAGGTGGCAGGGAGGGCTCCTGTGTCCACAGACAGGTGCCCAGGGACCCTGTGGAACTGCTGTGACCTCTAAAGGGTGGGTTAGGTGAGCCGAGGGAGGTGTGTGCTTGGGAGCCTGAGTGCGCATGCGCGGCCCACGTATAGGCCCGAAACGAGCCAGCCGCGGCTCGGAGAAAAGCCATCTCCTGGGGGCCTCCCCATGTTCTTCCACTCCTCAAGCGTGACCCCTTTACGGATGGAAGAAAGGGTGATCTTCGCAGTGGTGGGTTCGGGCCAGAGGGGTCTGCGGGTTTGCCTCCACGTAAGCCAGGTGCCCGCACACCGGGCGCAGGTGTTTGAGCCCCGTGGAGGCAGAGGGCTGCTTATTGCTGGATGCAAGTGTCCTGCGGGGTCAAGGAACGGCATGGGCACTCCCGGGGCCACACAGGGCACCGGGCCCTTAGAGAGTTCCATGGAAATTCCCCCGCCCATGTCCCCGGTACCCAAGTCTTTCCTTAGCACACTGTCTGTGCGGGGCTGAAGGTGCTGCTAGGCCGTGTGGCCTGTGGGAAATCGTGCGGTCCTCTGAGTGGCAGGGAGGGCTTCTGTTTCCCCGAACAGGTGCGCAGGGACCCTGTAAAACTGCTGTGACCTCTCAAGGTGCGTCATGTGACCCCTCAAGGGTGGGGCAGGTGACCTCCCAAGGGTGGGTCACGAGACCCCTCAAGGGTGGGTCACGGGACCCATCAAGGGTGGATCACGAGACCCCTAAAGGGCGGGTCACGTGACCCGAAAAGCGTGGGTCACGAGACCCCTCAAGGGTGGGTCACGTGACCCCTCAGGGGTTGGTCACGAGACCCCTCAGGGGTGGGTCACGAGACCCCTCAAGGGTGGGTCACGGGACCCCTCAAGGGTGGGTCACGAGACCCCTAAAGGGCGGGTCACGTGACCCGAAAAGCGTGGGTCACGAGACCCCTCAAGGGTGGGTCACGTGACCCCTCAGGGGTGGGTCACGAGACCCCTCAGGGGTGGGTCACGAGACCCCTCAGGGGTGGGTCACGTGACCCCTCTGGGGTGGGTCACGTGACCCCTCAGGGGTGGGTCACGAGACCCCTCAGGGGTGGGTCACGTGACCCCTCTGGGGTGGGTCACGTGACCCCTCAGGGGTGGGTGACGTGACTCCTCAAGGGTGGGTCAGGAGACACCTCAAGGGTGAGTCCCGTGACCCGAGTGAGGCTTGTGGTGGGGAGCCTGAGTGCGCACGCGCGGCCCACGTATAGGCCCAAAACCTGCCAGCCGCGGCTCGGAGAAAAGCCATCTCCTGGGGGCCTCCCCATGTTCCTCCACTCCTCAAGGAGGACCCCTTTACAGATGGAAGAAAAGGGGGATCTTCGCAGTGGTGGGTTCGGGCCAGAGGGGTCTGTGGGTTTGCCTGCACGTACGCCAGGTGCTCTCACAACGGGCCCAGGATTTCGAGCCCCGTGGAGGCAGAGGGCTGCTTATTGCTGGATGATAGTGTCCTGCAGGGTTAAGGGATGGCGTGGGCACTCCCAGGGCGACAGAGGGCACCTGGCCTTTAGAGAGTTCCCTGGAAAATTCCCCGCCCAGGCCTCTCGTCCACAAGTCTATCCTGCGCACAGTGTCTGTGCGAGGCTAGGAGTGCTTCTGGGCAGTGTTCCCCAGCGGAAATCGCTTGGTCCTCTAGGTGGCAGGGAGGGCTCCTGTGTCCACAGACAGGTGCCCAGGGACCCTGTGGAACTGCTGTGACCTCTAAAGGGTGGGTTAGGTGAGCCGAGGGAGGTGTGTGCTTGGGAGCCTGAGTGCGCATGCGCGGCCCACGTATAGGCCCGAAACGAGCCAGCCGCGGCTGGGAGAAAAGCCATCTCCTGGGGGCCTCCCCATGTTCTTCCACTCCTCAAGCGTGACCCCTTTACGGATGGAAGAAAGGGTGATCTTCGCAGTGGTGGGTTCGGGCCAGAGGGGTCTGCGGGTTTGCCTCCACGTACGCCAGGTGCCCGCACACTGGGCGCTGGTGTTCGAGCCCCGTGGAGGCAGAGGGCTGCTTATTGCTGGATGCAAGTGTCCTGCGGGGTCAAGGAACGGCATGGGCACTCCCCGGGCCACACAGGGCACCGGGCCCTTAGAGAGTTCCATGGGAATTCCCCCGCCCATGTCCCCGGTACCCAAGTATGTCCTTAGCACACTGTCTGTGGTGGGCTGAAGGTGCTGATAGGCAGTGTGGCCTGTGGGAAATCGTGCGGTCCTCTGAGTGGCAGGGAGGGCTTCAGTTTCCCCGAACAGGTGCGCAGGGACCCTGTAAAACTGCTGTGACCTCTCAAGGTGGGTCATGTGACCCCTCAAGGGTGGGGCAGGTGACCTCCCAAGGGTGGGTCACAAGACCCCTCAAGGGTGGGTCACGGGACCCCTCAAGGGTGGGTCACGAGACCCCTAAAGGGCGGGTCACGTGACCCGAAAAGCGTGGGTCACGAGACCCCTCAAGGGTGGGTCACGTGACCCCTCAGGGGTGGGTCACGAGACCCCTCAGGGGTGGGTCATGAGACCCCTCAGGGGTGGGTCACGTGACCCCTCAGGGGTGGGTCACGTGACCCCTCAGGGGTGGGTCACGTGACCCCTCTGGGGTGGGTCACGTGACCCCTCAGGGGTGGGTGACGTGACTCCTCAAGGGTGGGTCAGGAGACACCTCAAGGGTGAGTCCCGTGACCCGAGTGAGGCTTGTGGTGGGGAGCCTGAGTGCGCACGCGCGGCCCACGTATAGGCCCAAAACCTGCCAGCCGCGGCTCGGAGAAAAGCCATCTCCTGGGGGCCTCCCCATGTTCCTCCACTCCTCAAGGAGGACCCCTTTACAGATGGAAGAAAAGGGGGATCTTCGCAGTGGTGGGTTCGGGCCAGAGGGGTCTGTGGGTTTGCCTGCACGTACGCCAGGTGCTCTCACAACGGGCCCAGGTGTTCGAGCCCCGTGGAGGCAGAGGGCTGCTTATTGCTGGATGATAGTGTCCTGCAGGGTTAAGGGATGGCGTGGGCACTCCCAGGGCGACAGAGGGCACCTGGCCTTTAGAGAGTTCCCTGGAAAATTCCCCGCCCAGGCCTCTCGTCCACAAGTCTATCCTGCGCACAGTGTCTGTGCGAGGCTAGGAGTGCTTCTGGGCAGTGTTCTCCAGCGGAAATCGCGTGGTCCTCTAGGTGGCAGGGAGGGCTCCTGTGTCCACAGACAGGTGCCCAGGGACCCTGTGGAACTGCTGTGACCTCTAAAGGGTGGGTTAGGTGAGCCGAGGGAGGTGTGTGCTTGGGAGCCTGAGTGCGCATGCGCGGCCCACGTATAGGCCCGAAACGAGCCAGCCGCGGCTCGGAGAAAAGCCATCTCCTGGGGGCCTCCCCATGTTCTTCCACTCCTCAAGCGTGACCCCTTTACGGATGGAAGAAAGGGTGATCTTCGCAGTGGTGGGTTCGGGCCAGAGGGGTCTGCGGGTTTGCCTCCACGTAAGCCACGTGCCCGCACACCGGGCGCAGGTGTTTGAGCCCCGTGGAGGCAGAGGGCTGCTTATTGCTGGATGCAAGTGTCCTGCGGGGTCAAGGAACGGCATGGGCACTCCCGGGGCCACACAGGGCACCGGGCCCTTAGAGAGTTCCATGGAAATTCCCCCGCCCATGTCCCCGGTACCCAAGTCTTTCCTTAGCACACTGTCTGTGCGGGGCTGAAGGTGCTGCTAGGCAGTGTGGCCTGTGGGAAATCGTGCGGTCCTCTGAGTGGCAGGGAGGGCTTCTGTTTCCCCGAACAGGTGCGCAGGGACCCTGTAAAACTGCTGTGACCTCTCAAGGTGCGTCATGTGACCCCTCAAGGGTGGGGCAGGTGACCTCCCAAGGGTGGGTCACGAGACCCCTCAAGGGTGGGTCACGGGACCCCTCAAGGGTGGATCACGAGACCCCTAAAGGGCGGGTCACGTGACCCGAAAAGCGTGGGTCACGAGACCCCTCAGGGGTGGGTCACGAGACCCCTCAGGGGTGGGTCACGTGACCCCTCTGGGGTGGTCACGTGACCCCTCAGGGGTGGGTCACGTGACCCCTCAGGGGTGGGTCACGTGACCCCTCAGGGGTGGGTGACGTGACTCCTCAAGGGTGGGTCAGGAGACACCTCAAGGGTGAGTCCCGTGACCCGAGTGAGGCTTGTGGTGGGGAGCCTGAGTGCGCACGCGCGGCCAAGGTATAGGCCCAAAACCTGCCAGCCGCGGCTCGGAGAAAAGCCATCTCCTGGGGGCCTCCCCATGTTCTTCCACTCCTCAAGCGTGACCCCTTTACGGATGGAAGAAAGGGTGATCTTCGCAGTGGTGGGTTCGGGCCAGAGGGGTCTGCGGGTTTGCCTCCACGTACGCCAGGTGCCCGCACACCGGGCGCTGGTGTTCGAGCCCCGTGGAGGCAGAGGGCTGCTTATTGCTGGATGCAAGTGTCCTGCGGGGTCAAGGAACGGCATGGGCACTCCCCGGGCCACACAGGGCACCGGGCCCTTAGAGAGTTCCATGGGAATTCCCCCGCCCATGTCCCCGGTACCCAAGTATGTCCTTAGCACACTGTCTGTGCTGGGCTGAAGGTGCTGATAGGCAGTGTGGCCTGTGGGAAATCGTGCGGTCCTCTGAGTGGCAGGGAGGGCTTCAGTTTCCCCGAACAGGTGCGCAGGGACCCTGTAAAACTGCTGTGACCTCTCAAGGTGCGTCATGTGACCCCTCAAGGGTGGGGCAGGTGACCTCCCAAGGGTGGGTCACGAGACCCCTCAAGGGTGGGTCACGGGACCCCTCAAGGGTGGGTCACGAGACCCCTAAAGGGCGGGTCACGTGACCCGAAAAGCGTGGGTCACGAGACCCCTCAAGCGTGGGTCACGTGACCCCTCAGGGGTGGGTCACGAGACCCCTCAGGGGTGGGTCACGAGACCCCTCAGGGGTGGGTCACGTGACCCCTCTGGGGTGGGTCACGTGACCCCTCAGGGGTGGGTCACGAGACCCCTCAGGGGTGGGTCACGTGACCCCTCTGGGGTGGGTCACGTGACCCCTCAGGGGTGGGTGACGTGACTCCTCAAGGGTGGGTCAGGAGACACCTCAAGGGTGAGTCCCGTGACCCGAGTGAGGCTTGTGGTGGGGAGCCTGAGTGCGCACGCGCGGCCCACGTATAGGCCCAAAACCTGCCAGCCGCGGCTCTGAGAAAAGCCATCTCCTGGGGGCCTCCCCATGTTCCTCCACTCCTCAAGGAGGACCCCTTTACAGATGGAAGAAAAGGGGGATCTTCGCAGTGGTGGGTTCGGGCCAGAGGGGTCTGTGGGTTTGCCTGCACGTACGCCAGGTGCTCTCACAACGGGCCCAGGTGTTCGAGCCCCGTGGAGGCAGAGGGCTGCTTATTGCTGGATGATAGTGTCCTGCAGGGTTAAGGGATGGCGTGGGCACTCCCAGGGCGACAGAGGGCACCTGGCCTTTAGAGAGTTCCCTGGAAAATTCCCCGCCCAGGCCTCTCGTCCACAAGTCTATCCTGCGCACAGTGTCTGTGCGAGGCTAGGAGTGCTTCTGGGCAGTGTTCCCCAGCGGAAATCGCTTGGTCCTCTAGGTGGCAGGGAGGGCTCCTGTGTCCACAGACAGGTGCCCAGGGACCCTGTGGAACTGCTGTGACCTCTAAAGGGTGGGTTAGGTGAGCCGAGGGAGGTGTGTGCTTGGGAGCCTGAGTGCGCATGCGCGGCCCACGTATAGGCCCGAAACGAGCCAGCTGCGGCTCGGAGAAAAGCCATCTCCTGGGGGCCTCCCCATGTTCTTCCACTCCTCAAGCGTGACCCCTTTACGGATGGAAGAAAGGGTGATCTTCGCAGTGGTGGGTTCGGGCCAGAGGGGTCTGCGGGTTTGCCTCCACGTAAGCCAGGTGCCCGCACACCGGGCGCAGGTGTTTGAGCCCCGTGGAGGCAGAGGGCTGCTTATTGCTGGATGCAAGTGTCCTGCGGGGTCAAGGAACGGCATGGGCACTCCCGGGGCCACACAGGGCACCGGGCCCTTAGAGAGTTCCATGGAAATTCCCCCGCCCATGTCCCCGGTACCCAAGTCTTTCCTTAGCACACTGTCTGTGCGGGGCTGAAGGTGCTGCTAGGCAGTGTGGCCTGTGGGAAATCGTGCGGTCCTCTGAGTGGCAGGGAGGGCTTCTGTTTCCCCGAACAGGTGCGCAGGGACCCTGTAAAACTGCTGTGACCTCTCAAGGTGCGTCATGTGACCCCTCAAGGGTGGGGCAGGTGACCTCCCAAGGGTGGGTCACGAGACCCCTCAAGGGTGGGTCACGGGACCCCTCAAGGGTGGATCACGAGACCCCTTAAGGGCGGGTCACGTGACCCGAAAAGCGTGGGTCACGAGACCCCTCAAGGGTGGGTCACGTGACCCCTCAGGGGTGGGTCACGAGACCCCTCAGGGGTGGGTCACGTGACCCCTCAGGGGTGGGTGACGTGACTCCTCAAGGGTGGGTCAGGAGACACCTCAAGGGTGAGTCCCGTGACCCGAGTGAGGCTTGTGGTGGGGAGCCTGAGTGCGCACGCGCGGCCCAGGTATAGGCCCAAAACCTGCCAGCCGCGGCTCGGAGAAAAGCCATCTCCTGGGGGCCTCCCCATGTTCCTCCACTCCTCAAGGAGGACCCCTTTACAGATGGAAGAAAAGGGGGATCTTCGCAGTGGTGGGTTCGGGCCAGAGGGGTCTGTGGGTTTGCCTGCACGTACGACAGGTGCTCTCACAACGGGCCCAGGTGTTCGAGCCCCGTGGAGGCAGAGGGCTGCTTATTGCTGGATGATAGTGTCCTGCAGGGTTAAGGGATGGCGTGGGCACTCCCAGGGCGACAGAGGGCACCTGGCCTTTAGAGAGTTCCCTGGAAAATTCCCCGCCCAGGCCTCTCGTCCACAAGTCTATCCTGCGCACAGTGTCTGTGCGAGGCTAGGAGTGCTTCTGGGCAGTGTTCCCCAGCGGAAATCGCGTGGTCCTCTAGGTGCCAGGGAGGGCTCCTGTGTCCACAGACAGGTGCCCAGGGACCCTGTGGAACTGCTGTGACCTCTAAAGGGTGGGTTAGGTGAGCCGAGGGAGGTGTGTGCTTGGGAGCCTGAGTGCGCATGCGCGGCCCACGTATAGGCCCGAAACGAGCCAGCCGCGGCTCGGAGAAAAGCCATCTCCTGGGGGCCTCCCCATGTTCTTCCACTCCTCAAGCGTGACCCCTTTACGGATGGAAGAAAGGGTGATCTTCGCAGTGGTGGGTTCGGGCCAGAGGGGTCTGCGGGTTTGCCTCCACGTACGCCAGGTGCCCGCACACCGGGCGCAGGTGTTTGAGCCCCGTGGAGGCAGAGGGCTGCTTATTGCTGGATGCAAGTGTCCTGCGGGGTCAAGGAACGGCATGGGCACTCCCCGGGCCACACAGGGCACCGGGCCCTTAGAGAGTTCCATGGGAATTCCCCCGCCCATGTCCCCGGTACCCAAGTATGTCCTTAGCACACTGTCTGTGCTGGGCTGAAGGTGCTGATAGGCAGTGTGGCCTGTGGGAAATCGTGCGGTCCTCTGAGTGGCAGGGAGGGCTTCTGTTTCCCCGAACAGGTGCGCAGGGACCCTGTAAAACTGCTGTGACCTCTCAAGGTGGGTCATGTGACCCCTCAAGGGTGGGGCAGGTGACCTCCCAAGGGTAGGTCACGAGACCCCTCAAGGGTGGGTCACGGGACCCCTCAAGGGTGGGTCACGAGACCCCTAAAGGGCGGGTCACGTGACCCGAAAAGCGTGGGTCACGAGACCCCTCAAGGGTGGGTCACGTGACCCCTCAGGGGTGGGTCACGAGACCCCTCAGGGGTGGGTCACCAGACCCCTCAGGGGTGGGTCACGTGACCCCTCTGGGGTGGGTCACGTGACCCCTCAGGGGTGGGTCACGAGACCCCTCAGGGGTGGGTCACGTGACCCCTCAGGGGTGGGTGACGTGACTCCTCAAGGGTGGGTCAGGAGACACCTCAAGGGTGAGTCCCGTGACCCGAGTGAGGCTTGTGGTGGGGAGCCTGAGTGCGCACGCGCGGCCCTGGTATAGGCCCAAAACCTGCCAGCCGCGGCTCGGAGAAAAGCCATCTCCTGGGGGCCTCCCCATGTTCCTCCAAACCTCAAGGAGGACCCCTTTACAGATGGAAGAAAAGGGGGAAATTCGCAGTGGTGGGTTCGGGCCAGAGGGGTTGTGGGTTTGCCTGCACGTACGCCAGGTGCTCTCACAACGGGCCCAGGTGTTCGAGCCCCGTGGAGGCAGAGGGCTGCTTATTGCTGGATGATAGTGTCCTGCAGGGTTAAGGGATGGCGTCGGCACTCCCAGGGCGACAGAGGGCACCTGGCCTTTAGAGAGTTCCCTGGAAAATTCCCCGCCCAGGCCTCTCGTCCACAAGTCTATCCTGCGCACAGTGTCTGTGCGAGGCTAGGAGTGCTTCTGGGCAGTGTTCCCCAGCGGAAATCGCGTGGTCCTCTAGGTGGCAGGGAGGGCTCCTGTGTCCACAGACAGGTGCCCAGGGACCCTGTGGAACTGCTGTGACCTCTAAAGGGTGGGTTAGGTGAGCCGAGGGAGGTGTGTGCTTGGGAGCCTGAGTGCGCATGCGCGGCCCACGTATAGGCCCGAAACGAGCCAGCCGCGGCTCGGAGAAAAGCCATCTCCTGGGGGCCTCCCCATGTTCTTCCACTCCTCAAGCGTGACCCCTTTACGGATGGAAGAAAGGGTGATCTTCGCAGTGGTGGGTTCGGGCCAGAGGGGTCTGCGGGTTTGCCTCCACGTAAGCCACGTGCCCGCACACCGGGCGCAGGTGTTTGAGCCCCGTGGAGGCAGAGGGCTGCTTATTGCTGGATGCAAGTGTCCTGCGGGGTCAAGGAACGGCATGGGCACTCCCGGGGCCACACAGGGCACCGGGCCCTTAGAGAGTTCCATGGGAATTCCCTCGCCCATGTCCCCGGTACCCAAGTCTGTCCTTAGCACACTGTCTGTGCGGGGCTGAAGGTGCTGCTAGGCAGTGTGGCCTGTGGGAAATCGTGCGGTCCTCTGAGTGGCAGGGAGGGCTTCTGTTTCCCCGAACAGGTGCGCAGGGACCCTGTAAAACTGCTGTGACCTCTCAAGGTGCGTCATGTGACCCCTCAAGGGTGGGGCAGGTGACCTCCCAAGGGTGGGTCACGAGACACCTCAAGGGTGGGTCACGGGACCCCTCAAGGGTGGATCACGAGACCCCTAAAGGGCGGGTCACGTGACCCGAAAAGCGTGGGTCACGAGACCCCTCAAGGGTGGGTCACGTGACCCCTCAGGGGTGGGTCACGAGACCCCTCAGGGGTGGGTCACCAGACCCCTCAGGGGTGGGTCACGTGACCCCTCTGGGGTGGGTCACGAGACCCCTCAGGGGTGGGTCACGTGACCCCTCAGGGGTGGGTCACGTGACCCCTCAGGGGTGGGTGACGTGACTCCTCAAGGGTGGGTCAGGAGACACCTCAAGGGTGAGTCCCGTGACCCGAGTGAGGCTTGTGGTGGGGAGCCTGAGTGCGCACGCGCGGCCCAGGTATAGGCCCAAAACCTGCCAGCCGCGGCTCGGAGAAAAGCCATCTCCTGGGGGCCTCCCCATGTTCCTCCACTCCTCAAGGAGGACCCCTTTACAGATGGAAGAAAAGGGGGATCTTCGCAGTGGTGGGTTCGGGCCAGAGGGGTCTGTGGGTTTGCCTGCACGTACGCCAGGTGCTCTCACAACGGGCCCAGGTGTTCGAGCCCCGTGGAGGCAGAGGGCTGCTTATTGCTGGATGATAGTGTCCTGCAGGGTTAAGGGATGGCGTGGGCACTCCCAGGGCGACAGAGGGCACCTGGCCTTTAGAGAGTTCCCTGGAAAATTCCCCGCCCAGGCCTCTCGTCCACAAGTCTATCCTGCGCACAGTGTCTGTGCGAGGCTAGGAGTGCTTCTGGGCAGTGTTCCCCAGCGGAAATCGCGTGGTCCTCTAGGTGGCAGGGAGGGCTCCTGTGTCCACAGACAGGTGCCCAGGGACCCTGTGGAACTGCTGTGACCTCTAAAGGGTGGGTTAGGTGAGCCGAGGGAGGTGTGTGCTTGGGAGCCTGAGTGCGCATGCGCGGCCCACGTATAGGCCCGAAACGAGCCAGCCGCGGCTCGGAGAAAAGCCATCTCCTGGGGGCCTCCCCATGTTCTTCCACTCCTCAAGCGTGACCCCTTTACGGATGGAAGAAAGGGTGATCTTCGCAGTGGTGGGTTCGGGCCAGAGGGGTCTGCGGGTTTGCCTCCACGTAAGCCAGGTGCCCGCACACCGGGCGCAGGTGTTTGAGCCCCGTGGAGGCAGAGGGCTGCTTATTGCTGGATGCAAGTGTCCTGCGGGGTCAAGGAACGGCATGGGCACTCCCGGGGCCACACAGGGCACCGGGCCCTTAGAGAGTTCCATGGAAATTCCCCCGCCCATGTCCCCGGTACCCAAGTCTTTCCTTAGCACACTGTCTGTGCGGGGCTGAAGGTGCTGCTAGGCAGTGTGGCCTGTGGGAAATCGTGCGGTCCTCTGAGTGGCAGGGAGGGCTTCTGTTTCCCCGAACAGGTGCGCAGGGACCCTGTAAAACTGCTGTGACCTCTCAAGGTGCGTCATGTGACCCCTCAAGGGTGGGGCAGGTGACCTCCCAAGGGTGGGTCACGAGACCCCTCAAGGGTGGGTCACGGGACCCCTCAAGGGTGGATCACGAGACCCCTAAAGGGCGGGTCACGTGACCCGAAAAGCGTGGGTCACGAGACCCCTCAGGGGTGGGTCACGAGACCCCTCAGGGGTGGGTCACGTGACCCCTCTGGGGTGGTCACGTGACCCCTCAGGGGTGGGTCACGAGACCCCTCAGGGGTGGGTCACGTGACCCCTCAGGGGTGGGTCACGTGACCCCTCAGGGGTGGGTGACGTGACTCCTCAAGGGTGGGTCAGGAGACACCTCAAGGGTGAGTCCCGTGACCCGAGTGAGGCTTGTGGTGGGGAGCCTGAGTGCGCACGCGCGGCCCAGGTATAGGCCCAAAACCTGCCAGCCGCGGCTCGGAGAAAAGCCATCTCCTGGGGGCCTCCCCATGTTCTTCCACTCCTCAAGCGTGACCCCTTTACGGATGGAAGAAAGGGTGATCTTCGCAGTGGTGGGTTCGGGCCAGAGGGGTCTGCGGGTTTGCCTCCACGTACGCCAGGTGCCCGCACACCGGGCGCTGGTGTTCGAGCCCCGTGGAGGCAGAGGGCTGCTTATTGCTGGATGCAAGTGTCCTGCGGGGTCAAGGAACGGCATGGGCACTCCCCGGGCCACACAGGGCACCGGGCCCTTAGAGAGTTCCATGGGAATTCCCCCGCCCATGTCCCCGGTACCCAAGTATGTCCTTAGCACACTGTCTGTGCTGGGCTGAAGGTGCTGATAGGCAGTGTGGCCTGTGGGAAATCGTGCGGTCCTCTGAGTGGCAGGGAGGGCTTCAGTTTCCCCGAACAGGTGCGCAGGGACCCTGTAAAACTGCTGTGACCTCTCAAGGTGCGTCATGTGACCCCTCAAGGGTGGGGCAGGTGACCTCCCAAGGGTGGGTCACGAGACCCCTCAAGGGTGGGTCACGGGACCCCTCAAGGGTGGGTCACGAGACCCCTAAAGGGCGGGTCACGTGACCCGAAAAGCGTGGGTCACGAGACCCCTCAAGCGTGGGTCACGTGACCCCTCAGGGGTGGGTCACGAGACCCCTCAGGGGTGGGTCACGTGACCCCTCTGGGGTGGGTCACGTGACCCCTCAGGGGTGGGTCACGAGACCCCTCAGGGGTGGGTCACGTGACCCCTCTGGGGTGGGTCACGTGACCCCTCAGGGGTGGGTGACGTGACTCCTCAAGGGTGGGTCAGGAGACACCTCAAGGGTGAGTCCCGTGACCCGAGTGAGGCTTGTGGTGGGGAGCCTGAGTGCGCACGCGCGGCCCACGTATAGGCCCAAAACCTGCCAGCCGCGGCTCGGAGAAAAGCCATCTCCTGGGGGCCTCCCCATGTTCCTCCACTCCTCAAGGAGGACCCCTTTACAGATGGAAGAAAAGGGGGATCTTCGCAGTGGTGGGTTCGGGCCAGAGGGGTCTGTGGGTTTGCCTGCACGTACGCCAGGTGCTCTCACAACGGGCCCAGATGTTTGAGCCCCGTGGAGGCAGAGGGCTGCTTATTGCTGGATGATAGTGTCCTGCAGGGTTAAGGGATGGCGTGGGCACTCCCAGGGCGACAGAGGGCACCTGGCCTTTAGAGAGTTCCCTGGAAAATTCCCCGCCCAGGCCTCTCGTCCACAAGTCTATCCTGCGCACAGTGTCTGTGCGAGGCTAGGAGTGCTTCTGGGCAGTGTTCCCCAGCGGAAATCGCTTGGTCCTCTAGGTGGCAGGGAGGGCTCCTGTGTCCACAGACAGGTGCCCAGGGACCCTGTGGAACTGCTGTGACCTCTAAAGTGTGGGTTAGGTGAGCCGAGGGAGGTGTGTGCTTGGGAGCCTGAGTGCGCATGCGCGGCCCACGTATAGGCCCGAAACGAGCCAGCTGCGGCTCGGAGAAAAGCCATCTCCTGGGGGCCTCCCCATGTTCTTCCACTCCTCAAGCGTGACCCCTTTACGGATGGAAGAAAGGGTGATCTTCGCAGTGGTGGGTTCGGGCCAGAGGGGTCTGCGGGTTTGCCTCCACGTAAGCCAGGTGCCCGCACACCGGGCGCAGGTGTTTGAGCCCCGTGGAGGCAGAGGGCTGCTTATTGCTGGATGCAAGTGTCCTGCGGGGTCAAGGAACGGCATGGGCACTCCCGGGGCCACACAGGGCACCGGGCCCTTAGAGAGTTCCATGGAAATTCCCCCGCCCATGTCCCCGGTACCCAAGTCTTTCCTTAGCACACTGTCTGTGCGGGGCTGAAGGTGCTGCTAGGCAGTGTGGCCTGTGGGAAATCGTGCGGTCCTCTGAGTGGCAGGGAGGGCTTCTGTTTCCCCGAACAGGTGCGCAGGGACCCTGTAAAACTGCTGTGACCTCTCAAGGTGCGTCATGTGACCCCTCAAGGGTGGGGCAGGTGACCTCCCAAGGGTGGGTCACGAGACCCCTCAAGGGTGGGTCACGGGACCCCTCAAGGGTGGATCACGAGACCCCTTAAGGGCGGGTCACGTGACCCGAAAAGCGTGGGTCACGAGACCCCTCAAGGGTGGGTCACGTGACCCCTCAGGGGTGGGTCACGAGACCCCTCAGGGGTGGGTCACGTGACCCCTCAGGGGTGGGTGACGTGACTCCTCAAGGGTGGGTCAGGAGACACCTCAAGGGTGAGTCCCGTGACCCGAGTGAGGCTTGTGGTGGGGAGCCTGAGTGCGCACGCGCGGCCCAGGTATAGGCCCAAAACCTGCCAGGGGCGGCTCGGAGAAAAGCCATCTCCTGGGGGCCTCCCCATGTTCCTCCACTCCTCAAGGAGGACCCCTTTACAGATGGAAGAAAAGGGGGATCTTCGCAGTGGTGGGTTCGGGCCAGAGGGGTCTGTGGGTTTGCCTGCACGTACGCCAGGTGCTCTCACAACGGGCCCAGGTGTTCGAGCCCCGTGGAGGCAGAGGGCTGCTTATTGCTGGATGATAGTGTCCTGCAGGGTTAAGGGATGGCGTGGGCACTCCCAGGGCGACAGAGGGCACCTGGCCTTTAGAGAGTTCCCTGGAAAATTCCCCGCCCAGGCCTCTCGTCCACAAGTCTATCCTGCGCACAGTGTCTGTGCGAGGCTAGGAGTGCTTCTGGGCAGTGTTCCCCAGCGGAAATCGCGTGGTCCTCTAGGTGCCAGGGAGGGCTCCTGTGTCCACAGACAGGTGCCCAGGGACCCTGTGGAACTGCTGTGACCTCTAAAGGGTGGGTTAGGTGAGCCGAGGGAGGTGTGTGCTTGGGAGCCTGAGTGCGCATGCGCGGCCCACGTATAGGCCCGAAACGAGCCAGCCGCGGCTCGGAGAAAAGCCATCTCCTGGGGGCCTCCCCATGTTCTTCCACTCCTCAAGCGTGACCCCTTTACGGATGGAAGAAAGGGTGATCTTCGCAGTGGTGGGTTCGGGCCAGAGGGGTCTGCGGGTTTGCCTCCACGTACGCCAGGTGCCCGCACACCGGGCGCAGGTGTTTGAGCCCCGTGGAGGCAGAGGGCTGCTTATTGCTGGATGCAAGTGTCCTGCGGGGTCAAGGAACGGCATGGGCACTCCCCGGGCCACACAGGGCACCGGGCCCTTAGAGAGTTCCATGGGAATTCCCCCGCCCATGTCCCCGGTACCCAAGTATGTCCTTAGCACACTGTCTGTGGTGGGCTGAAGGTGCTGATAGGCAGTGTGGCCTGTGGGAAATCGTGCGGTCCTCTGAGTGGCAGGGAGGGCTTCTGTTTCCCCGAACAGGTGCGCAGGGACCCTGTAAAACTGCTGTGACCTCTCAAGGTGGGTCATGTGACCCCTCAAGGGTGGGGCAGGTGACCTCCCAAGGGTAGGTCACGAGACCCCTCAAGGGTGGGTCACGGGACCCCTCAAGGGTGGGTCACGAGACCCCTAAAGGGCGGGTCACGTGACCCGAAAAGCGTGGGTCACGAGACCCCTCAAGGGTGGGTCACGTGACCCCTCAGGGGTGGGTCACGAGACCCCTCAGGGGTGGGTCACCAGACCCCTCAGGGGTGGGTCACGTGACCCCTCTGGGGTGGGTCACGTGACCCCTCAGGGGTGGGTCACGAGACCCCTCAGGGGTGGGTCACGTGACCCCTCAGGGGTGGGTGACGTGACTCCTCAAGGGTGGGTCAGGAGACACCTCAAGGGTGAGTCCCGTGACCCGAGTGAGGCTTGTGGTGGGGAGCCTGAGTGCGCACGCGCGGCCCTGGTATAGGCCCAAAACCTGCCAGCCGCGGCTCGGAGAAAAGCCATCTCCTGGGGGCCTCCCCATGTTCCTCCACTCCTCAAGGAGGACCCCTTTACAGATGGAAGAAAAGGGGGAAATTCGCAGTGGTGGGTTCGGGCCAGAGGGGTTGTGGGTTTGCCTGCACGTACGCCAGGTGCTCTCACAACGGGCCCAGGTGTTCGAGCCCCGTGGAGGCAGAGGGCTGCTTATTGCTGGATGATAGTGTCCTGCAGGGTTAAGGGATGGCGTCGGCACTCCCAGGGCGACAGAGGGCACCTGGCCTTTAGAGAGTTCCCTGGAAAATTCCCCGCCCAGGCCTCTCGTCCACAAGTCTATCCTGCGCACAGTGTCTGTGCGAGGCTAGGAGTGCTTCTGGGCAGTGTTCCCCAGCGGAAATCGCGTGGTCCTCTAGGTGGCAGGGAGGGCTCCTGTGTCCACAGACAGGTGCCCAGGGACCCTGTGGAACTGCTGTGACCTCTAAAGGGTGGGTTAGGTGAGCCGAGGGAGGTGTGTGCTTGGGAGCCTGAGTGCGCATGCGCGGCCCACGTATAGGCCCGAAACGAGCCAGCCGCGGCTCGGAGAAAAGCCATCTCCTGGGGGCCTCCCCATGTTCTTCCACTCCTCAAGCGTGACCCCTTTACGGATGGAAGAAAGGGTGATCTTCGCAGTGGTGGGTTCGGGCCAGAGGGGTCTGCGGGTTTGCCTCCACGTAAGCCACGTGCCCGCACACCGGGCGCAGGTGTTTGAGCCCCGTGGAGGCAGAGGGCTGCTTATTGCTGGATGCAAGTGTCCTGCGGGGTCAAGGAACGGCATGGGCACTCCCGGGGCCACACAGGGCACCGGGCCCTTAGAGAGTTCCATGGGAATTCCCTCGCCCATGTCCCCGGTACCCAAGTCTGTCCTTAGCACACTGTCTGTGCGGGGCTGAAGGTGCTGCTAGGCAGTGTGGCCTGTGGGAAATCGTGCGGTCCTCTGAGTGGCAGGGAGGGCTTCTGTTTCCCCGAACAGGTGCGCAGGGACCCTGTAAAACTGCTGTGACCTCTCAAGGTGCGTCATGTGACCCCTCAAGGGTGGGGCAGGTGACCTCCCAAGGGTGGGTCACGAGACCCCTCAAGGGTGGGTCACGGGACCCCTCAAGGGTGGATCACGAGACCCCTAAAGGGCGGGTCACGTGACCCGAAAAGCGTGGGTCACGAGACCCCTCAAGGGTGGGTCACGTGACCCCTCAGGGGTGGGTCACGAGACCCCTCAGGGGTGGGTCACCAGACCCCTCAGGGGTGGGTCACGTGACCCCTCTGGGGTGGGTCACGAGACCCCTCAGGGGTGGGTCACGTGACCCCTCAGGGGTGGGTCACGTGACCCCTCAGGGGTGGGTGACGTGACTCCTCAAGGGTGGGTCAGGAGACACCTCAAGGGTGAGTCCCGTGACCCGAGTGAGGCTTGTGGTGGGGAGCCTGAGTGCGCACGCGCGGCCCAGGTATAGGCCCGAAACGAGCCAGCCGCGGCTCGGAGAAAAGCCATCTCCTGGGGGCCTCCCCATGTTCCTCCACTCCTCAAGGAGGACCCCTTTACAGATGGAAGAAAAGGGGGATCTTCGCAGTGGTGGGTTCGGGCCAGAGGGGTCTGTGGGTTTGCCTGCACGTACGCCAGGTGCTCTCACAACGGGCCCAGGTGTTCGAGCCCCGTGGAGGCAGAGGGCTGCTTATTGCTGGATGATAGTGTCCTGTAGGGTTAAGGGATGGCGTGGGCACTCCCAGGGCGACAGAGGGCACCTGGCCTTTAGAGAGTTCCCTGGAAAATTCCCCGCCCAGGCCTCTCGTCCACAAGTCTATCCTGCGCACAGTGTCTGTGCGAGGCTAGGAGTGCTTCTGGGCAGTGTTCCCCAGCGGAAATCGCGTGGTCCTCTAGGTGGCAGGGAGGGCTCCTGTGTCCACAGACAGGTGCCCAGGGACCCTGTGGAACTGCTGTGACCTCTAAAGGGTGGGTTAGGTGAGCCGAGGGAGGTGTGTGCTTGGGAGCCTGAGTGCGCATGCGCGGCCCACGTATAGGCCCGAAACGAGCCAGCCGCGGCTCGGAGAAAAGCCATCTCCTGGGGGCCTCCCCATGTTCTTCCACTCCTCAAGCGTGACCCCTTTACGGATGGAAGAAAGGGTGATCTTCGCAGTGGTGGGTTCGGGCCAGAGGGGTCTGCGGGTTTGCCTCCACGTACGCCAGGTGCCCGCACACAGGGCGCTGGTGTTCGAGCCCCGTGGAGGCAGAGGGCTGCTTATTGCTGGATGCAAGTGTCCTGCGGGGTCAAGGAACGGCATGGGCACTCCCCGGGCCACACAGGGCACCGGGCCCTTAGAGAGTTCCATGGGAATTCCCCCGCCCATGTCCCCGGTACCCAAGTATGTCCTTAACACACTGTCTCTGCTGGGCTGAAGGTGCTGATAGGCAGTGTGGCCTGTGGGAAATCGTGCGGTCCTCTGAGTGGCAGGGAGGGCTTCAGTTTCCCCGAACAGGTGCGCAGGGACCCTGTAAAACTGCTGTGACCTCTCAAGGTGGGTCATGTGACCCCTCAAGGGTGGGGCAGGTGACCTCCCAAGGGTGGGTCACGAGACCCCTCAAGGGTGGGTCACGGGACCCCTCAAGGGTGGGTCACGAGACCCCTAAAGGGCGGGTCACGTGACCCGAAAAGCGTGGGTCACGAGACCCCTCAAGGGTGGGTCACGTGACCCCTCAGGGGTGGGTCACGAGACCCCTCAGGGGTGGGTCACCAGACCCCTCAGGGGTGGGTCACGTGACCCCTCTGGGGTGGGTCACGTGACCCCTCAGGGGTGGGTCACGAGACCCCTCAGGGGTGGGTCACGTGACCCCTCAGGGGTGGGTGACGTGACTCCTCAAGGGTGGGTCAGGAGACACCTCAAGGGTGAGTCCCGTGACCCGAGTGAGGCTTGTGGTGGGGAGCCTGAGTGCGCACGCGCGGCCCTGGTATAGGCCCAAAACCTGCCAGCCGCGGCTCGGAGAAAAGCCATCTCCTGGGGGCCTCCCCATGTTCCTCCACTCCTCAAGGAGGACCCCTTTACAGATGGAAGAAAAGGGGGAAATTCGCAGTGGTGGGTTCGGGCCAGAGGGGTTGTGGGTTTGCCTGCACGTACGCCAGGTGCTCTCACAACGGGCCCAGGTGTTCGAGCCCCGTGGAGGCAGAGGGCTGCTTATTGCTGGATGATAGTGTCCTGCAGGGTTAAGGGATGGCGTCGGCACTCCCAGGGCGACAGAGGGCACCTGGCCTTTAGAGAGTTCCCTGGAAAATTCCCCGCCCAGGCCTCTCGTCCACAAGTCTATCCTGCGCACAGTGTCTGTGCGAGGCTAGGAGTGCTTCTGGGCAGTGTTCCCCAGCGGAAATCGCGTGGTCCTCTAGGTGCCAGGGAGGGCTCCTGTGTCCACAGACAGGTGCCCAGGGACCCTGTGGAACTGCTGTGACCTCTAAAGGGTGGGTTAGGTGAGCCGAGGGAGGTGTGTGCTTGGGAGCCTGAGTGCGCATGCGCGGCCCACGTATAGGCCCGAAACGAGCCAGCCGCGGCTCGGAGAAAAGCCATCTCCTGGGGGCCTCCCCATGTTCTTCCACTCCTCAAGCGTGACCCCTTTACGGATGGAAGAAAGGGTGATCTTCGCAGTGGTGGGTTCGGGCCAGAGGGGTCTGCGGGTTTGCCTCCACGTACGCCAGGTGCCCGCACACCGGGCGCAGGTGTTTGAGCCCCGTGGAGGCAGAGGGCTGCTTATTGCTGGATGCAAGTGTCCTGCGGGGTCAAGGAACGGCATGGGCACTCCCCGGGCCACACAGGGCACCGGGCCCTTAGAGAGTTCCATGGGAATTCCCCCGCCCATGTCCCCGGTACCCAAGTATGTCCTTAGCACACTGTCTGTGGTGGGCTGAAGGTGCTGATAGGCAGTGTGGCCTGTGGGAAATCGTGCGGTCCTCTGAGTGGCAGGGAGGGCTTCTGTTTCCCCGAACAGGTGCGCAGGGACCCTGTAAAACTGCTGTGACCTCTCAAGGTGGGTCATGTGACCCCTCAAGGGTGGGGCAGGTGACCTCCCAAGGGTAGGTCACGAGACCCCTCAAGGGTGGGTCACGGGACCCCTCAAGGGTGGGTCACGAGACCCCTAAAGGGCGGGTCACGTGACCCGAAAAGCGTGGGTCACGAGACCCCTCAAGGGTGGGTCACGTGACCCCTCAGGGGTGGGTCACGAGACCCCTCAGGGGTGGGTCACCAGACCCCTCAGGGGTGGGTCACGTGACCCCTCTGGGGTGGGTCACGTGACCCCTCAGGGGTGGGTCACGAGACCCCTCAGGGGTGGGTCACGTGACCCCTCAGGGGTGGGTGACGTGACTCCTCAAGGGTGGGTCAGGAGACACCTCAAGGGTGAGTCCCGTGACCCGAGTGAGGCTTGTGGTGGGGAGCCTGAGTGCGCACGCGCGGCCCTGGTATAGGCCCAAAACCTGCCAGCCGCGGCTCGGAGAAAAGCCATCTCCTGGGGGCCTCCCCATGTTCCTCCACTCCTCAAGGAGGACCCCTTTACAGATGGAAGAAAAGGGGGAAATTCGCAGTGGTGGGTTCGGGCCAGAGGGGTTGTGGGTTTGCCTGCACGTACGCCAGGTGCTCTCACAACGGGCCCAGGTGTTCGAGCCCCGTGGAGGCAGAGGGCTGCTTATTGCTGGATGATAGTGTCCTGCAGGGTTAAGGGATGGCGTCGGCACTCCCAGGGCGACAGAGGGCACCTGGCCTTTAGAGAGTTCCCTGGAAAATTCCCCGCCCAGGCCTCTCGTCCACAAGTCTATCCTGCGCACAGTGTCTGTGCGAGGCTAGGAGTGCTTCTGGGCAGTGTTCCCCAGCGGAAATCGCGTGGTCCTCTAGGTGGCAGGGAGGGCTCCTGTGTCCACAGACAGGTGCCCAGGGACCCTGTGGAACTGCTGTGACCTCTAAAGGGTGGGTTAGGTGAGCCGAGGGAGGTGTGTGCTTGGGAGCCTGAGTGCGCATGCGCGGCCCACGTATAGGCCCGAAACGAGCCAGCCGCGGCTCGGAGAAAAGCCATCTCCTGGGGGCCTCCCCATGTTCTTCCACTCCTCAAGCGTGACCCCTTTACGGATGGAAGAAAGGGTGATCTTCGCAGTGGTGGGTTCGGGCCAGAGGGGTCTGCGGGTTTGCCTCCACGTAAGCCACGTGCCCGCACACCGGGCGCAGGTGTTTGAGCCCCGTGGAGGCAGAGGGCTGCTTATTGCTGGATGCAAGTGTCCTGCGGGGTCAAGGAACGGCATGGGCACTCCCGGGGCCACACAGGGCACCGGGCCCTTAGAGAGTTCCATGGGAATTCCCTCGCCCATGTCCCCGGTACCCAAGTCTGTCCTTAGCACACTGTCTGTGCGGGGCTGAAGGTGCTGCTAGGCAGTGTGGCCTGTGGGAAATCGTGCGGTCCTCTGAGTGGCAGGGAGGGCTTCTGTTTCCCCGAACAGGTGCGCAGGGACCCTGTAAAACTGCTGTGACCTCTCAAGGTGCGTCATGTGACCCCTCAAGGGTGGGGCAGGTGACCTCCCAAGGGTGGGTCACGAGACCCCTCAAGGGTGGGTCACGGGACCCCTCAAGGGTGGATCACGAGACCCCTAAAGGGCGGGTCACGTGACCCGAAAAGCGTGGGTCACGAGACCCCTCAAGGGTGGGTCACGTGACCCCTCAGGGGTGGGTCACGAGACCCCTCAGGGGTGGGTCACGTGACCCCTCTGGGGTGGTCACGTGACCCCTCAGGGGTGGGTCACGTGACCCCTCTGGGGTGGGTCACGTGACCCCTCAGGGGTGGGTCACGAGACCCCTCAGGGGTGGGTCACGTGACCCCTCAGGGGTGGGTGACGTGACTCCTCAAGGGTGGGTCAGGAGACACCTCAAGGGTGAGTCCCGTGACCCGAGTGAGGCTTGTGGTGGGGAGCCTGAGTGCGCACGCGCGGCCCAGGTATAGGCCCGAAACGAGCCAGCCGCGGCTCGGAGAAAAGCCATCTCCTGGGGGCCTCCCCATGTTCCTCCACTCCTCAAGGAGGACCCCTTTACAGATGGAAGAAAAGGGGGATCTTCGCAGTGGTGGGTTCGGGCCAGAGGGGTCTGTGGGTTTGCCTGCACGTACGCCAGGTGCTCTCACAACGGGCCCAGGTGTTCGAGCCCCGTGGAGGCAGAGGGCTGCTTATTGCTGGATGATAGTGTCCTGTAGGGTTAAGGGATGGCGTGGGCACTCCCAGGGCGACAGAGGGCACCTGGCCTTTAGAGAGTTCCCTGGAAAATTCCCCGCCCAGGCCTCTCGTCCACAAGTCTATCCTGCGCACAGTGTCTGTGCGAGGCTAGGAGTGCTTCTGGGCAGTGTTCCCCAGCGGAAATCGCGTGGTCCTCTAGGTGGCAGGGAGGGCTCCTGTGTCCACAGACAGGTGCCCAGGGACCCTGTGGAACTGCTGTGACCTCTAAAGGGTGGGTTAGGTGAGCCGAGGGAGGTGTGTGCTTGGGAGCCTGAGTGCGCATGCGCGGCCCACGTATAGGCCCGAAACGAGCCAGCCGCGGCTCGGAGAAAAGCCATCTCCTGGGGGCCTCCCCATGTTCTTCCACTCCTCAAGCGTGACCCCTTTACGGATGGAAGAAAGGGTGATCTTCGCAGTGGTGGGTTCGGGCCAGAGGGGTCTGCGGGTTTGCCTCCACGTACGCCAGGTGCCCGCACACAGGGCGCTGGTGTTCGAGCCCCGTGGAGGCAGAGGGCTGCTTATTGCTGGATGCAAGTGTCCTGCGGGGTCAAGGAACGGCATGGGCACTCCCCGGGCCACACAGGGCACCGGGCCCTTAGAGAGTTCCATGGGAATTCCCCCGCCCATGTCCCCGGTACCCAAGTATGTCCTTAACACACTGTCTCTGCTGGGCTGAAGGTGCTGATAGGCAGTGTGGCCTGTGGGAAATCATGCGGTCCTCTGAGTGGCAGGGAGGGCTTCAGTTTCCCCGAACAGGTGCGCAGGGACCCTGTAAAACTGCTGTGACCTCTCAAGGTGGGTCATGTGACCCCTCAAGGGTGGGGCAGGTGACCTCCCAAGGGTGGGTCACGAGACCCCTCAAGGGTGGGTCACGGGACCCCTCAAGGGTGGGTCACGAGACCCCTAAAGGGCGGGTCACGTGACCCGAAAAGCGTGGGTCACGAGACCCCTCAAGGGTGGGTCACGTGACCCCTCAGGGGTGGGTCACGAGACCCCTCAGGGGTGGGTCACGAGACCCCTCAGGGGTGGGTCACGTGACCCCTCTGGGGTGGGTCACGAGACCCCTCAGGGGTGGGTCACGAGACCCCTCAGGGGTGGGTCACGTGACCCCTCTGGGGTGGGTCCCGAGACCCCTCAGGGGTGGGTCACGTGACCCCTCTGGGGTGGGTCACGTGACCCCTCAGGGGTGGGTGACGTGACTCCTCAAGGGTGGGTCAGGAGACACCTCAAGGGTGAGTCCCGTGACCCGAGTGAGGCTTGTGGTGGGGAGCCTGAGTGCGCACGCGCAGCCCAGGTATAGGCCCAAAACCTGCCAGCCGCGGCTCGGAGAAAAGCCATCTCCTGGGGGCCTCCCCATGTTCCTCCACTCCTCAAGGAGGACCCCTTTACAGATGGAAGAAAAGGGGGATCTTCGCAGTGGTGGGTTCGGGCCAGAGGGGTCTGTGGGTTTGCCTGCACGTACGCCAGGTGCTCTCACAACGGGCCCAGGTGTTCGAGCCCCGTGGAGGCAGAGGGCTGCTTATTGCTGGATGATAGTGTCCTGCAGGGTTAAGGGATGGCGTGGGCACTCCCAGGGCGACAGAGGGCACCTGGCCTTTAGAGAGTTCCCTGGAAAATTCCCCGCCCAGGCCTCTCGTCCACAAGTCTATCCTGCGCACAGTGTCTGTGCGAGGCTAGGAGTGCTTCTGGGCAGTGTTCCCCAGCGGAAATCGCGTGGTCCTCTAGGTGGCAGGGAGGGCTCCTGTGTCCACAGACAGGTGCCCAGGGACCCTGTGGAACTGCTGTGACCTCTAAAGGGTGGGTTAGGTGAGCCGAGGGAGGTGTGTGCTTGGGAGCCTGAGTGCGCATGCGCGGCCCACGTATAGGCCCGAAACGAGCCAGCCGCGGCTCGGAGAAAAGCCATCTCCTGGGGGCCTCCCCATGTTCTTCCACTCCTCAAGCGTGACCCCTTTACGGATGGAAGAAAGGGTGATCTTCGCAGTGGTGGGTTCGGGCCAGAGGGGTCTGCGGGTTTGCCTCCACGTACGCCAGGTGCCCGCACACAGGGCGCTGGTGTTCGAGCCCCGTGGAGGCAGAGGGCTGCTTATTGCTGGATGCAAGTGTCCTGCGGGGTCAAGGAACGGCATGGGCACTCCCCGGGCCACACAGGGCACCGGGCCCTTAGAGAGTTCCATGGGAATTCCCCCGCCCATGTCCCCGGTACCCAAGTATGTCCTTAACACACTGTCTCTGCTGGGCTGAAGGTGCTGATAGGCAGTGTGGCCTGTGGGAAATCGTGCGGTCCTCTGAGTGGCAGGGAGGGCTTCAGTTTCCCCGAACAGGTGCGCAGGGACCCTGTAAAACTGCTGTGACCTCTCAAGGTGGGTCATGTGACCCCTCAAGGGTGGGGCAGGTGACCTCCCAAGGGTGGGTCACGAGACCCCTCAAGGGTGGGTCACGGGACCCCTCAAGGGTGGGTCACGAGACCCCTAAAGGGCGGGTCACGTGACCCGAAAAGCGTGGGTCACGAGACCCCTCAAGGGTGGGTCACGTGACCCCTCAGGGGTGGGTCACGAGACCCCTCAGGGGTGGGTCACCAGACCCCTCAGGGGTGGGTCACGTGACCCCTCTGGGGTGGGTCACGTGACCCCTCAGGGGTGGGTCACGAGACCCCTCAGGGGTGGGTCACGTGACCCCTCAGGGGTGGGTGACGTGACTCCTCAAGGGTGGGTCAGGAGACACCTCAAGGGTGAGTCCCGTGACCCGAGTGAGGCTTGTGGTGGGGAGCCTGAGTGCGCACGCGCGGCCCTGGTATAGGCCCAAAACCTGCCAGCCGCGGCTCGGAGAAAAGCCATCTCCTGGGGGCCTCCCCATGTTCCTCCACTCCTCAAGGAGGACCCCTTTACAGATGGAAGAAAAGGGGGAAATTCGCAGTGGTGGGTTCGGGCCAGAGGGGTTGTGGGTTTGCCTGCACGTACGCCAGGTGCTCTCACAACGGGCCCAGGTGTTCGAGCCCCGTGGAGGCAGAGGGCTGCTTATTGCTGGATGATAGTGTCCTGCAGGGTTAAGGGATGGCGTGGGCACTCCCAGGGCGACAGAGGGCACCTGGCCTTTAGAGAGTTCCCTGGAAAATTCCCCGCCCAGGCCTCTCGTCCACAAGTCTATCCTGCGCACAGTGTCTGTGCGAGGCTAGGAGTGCTTCTGGGCAGTGTTCCCCAGCGGAAATCGCGTGGTCCTCTAGGTGGCAGGGAGGGCTCCTGTGTCCACAGACAGGTGCCCAGGGACCCTGTGGAACTGCTGTGACCTCTAAAGGGTGGGTTAGGTGAGCCGAGGGAGGTGTGTGCTTGGGAGCCTGAGTGCGCATGCGCGGCCCACGTATAGGCCCGAAACGAGCCAGCCGCGGCTCGGAGAAAAGCCATCTCCTGGGGGCCTCCCCATGTTCTTCCACTCCTCAAGCGTGACCCCTTTACGGATGGAAGAAAGGGTGATCTTCGCAGTGGTGGGTTCGGGCCAGAGGGGTCTGCGGGTTTGCCTCCACGTAAGCCACGTGCCCGCACACCGGGCGCAGGTGTTTGAGCCCCGTGGAGGCAGAGGGCTGCTTATTGCTGGATGCAAGTGTCCTGCGGGGTCAAGGAACGGCATGGGCACTCCCGGGGCCACACAGGGCACCGGGCCCTTAGAGAGTTCCATGGGAATTCCCCCGCCCATGTCCCCGGTACCCAAGTCTGTCCTTAGCACACTGTCTGTGCGGGGCTGAAGGTGCTGCTAGGCAGTGTGGCCTGTGGGAAATCGTGCGGTCCTCTGAGTGGCAGGGAGGGCTTCTGTTTCCCCGAACAGGTGCGCAGGGACCCTGTAAAACTGCTGTGACCTCTCAAGGTGCGTCATGTGACCCCTCAAGGGTGGGGCAGGTGACCTCCCAAGGGTGGGTCACGAGACCCCTCAAGGGTGGGTCACGGGACCCCTCAAGGGTGGATCACGAGACCCCTAAAGGGCGGGTCACGTGACCCGAAAAGCGTGGGTCACGAGACCCCTCAAGGGTGGGTCACGTGACCCCTCAGGGGTGGGTCACGTGACCCCTCTGGGGTGGTCACGTGACCCCTCAGGGGTGGGTCACGAGACCCCTCAGGGATGGGTCACGTGACCCCTCAGGGGTGGGTCACGTGACCCCTCAGGGGTGGGTGACGTGACTCCTCAAGGGTGGGTCAGGAGACACCTCAAGGGTGAGTCCCGTGACCCGAGTGAGGCTTGTGGTGGGGAGCCTGAGTGCGCACGTGCGGCCCAGGTATAGGCCCGAAACGAGCCAGCCGCGGCTCGGAGAAAAGCCATCTCCTGGGGGCCTCCCCATGTTCCTCCACTCCTCAAGGAGGACCCCTTTACAGATGGAAGAAAAGGGGGATCTTCGCAGTGGTGGGTTCGGGCCAGAGGGGTCTGTGGGTTTGCCTGCACGTACGCCAGGTGCTCTCACAACGGGCCCAGGTGTTCGAGCCCCGTGGAGGCAGAGGGCTGCTTATTGCTGGATGATAGTGTCCTGTAGGGTTAAGGGATGGCGTGGGCACTCCCAGGGCGACAGAGGGCACCTGGCCTTTAGAGAGTTCCCTGGAAAATTCCCCGCCCAGGCCTCTCGTCCACAAGTCTATCCTGCGCACAGTGTCTGTGCGAGGCTAGGAGTGCTTCTGGGCAGTGTTCCCCAGCGGAAATCGCGTGGTCCTCTAGGTGGCAGGGAGGGCTCCTGTGTCCACAGACAGGTGCCCAGGGACCCTGTGGAACTGCTGTGACCTCTAAAGGGTGGGTTAGGTGAGCCGAGGGAGGTGTGTGCTTGGGAGCCTGAGTGCGCATGCGCGGCCCACGTATAGGCCCGAAACGAGCCAGCCGCGGCTCGGAGAAAAGCCATCTCCTGGGGGCCTCCCCATGTTCTTCCACTCCTCAAGCGTGACCCCTTTACGGATGGAAGAAAGGGTGATCTTCGCAGTGGTGGGTTCGGGCCAGAGGGGTCTGCGGGTTTGCCTCCACGTACGCCAGGTGCCCGCACACAGGGCGCTGGTGTTCGAGCCCCGTGGAGGCAGAGGGCTGCTTATTGCTGGATGCAAGTGTCCTGCGGGGTCAAGGAACGGCATGGGCACTCCCCGGGCCACACAGGGCACCGGGCCCTTAGAGAGTTCCATGGGAATTCCCCCGCCCATGTCCCCGGTACCCAAGTATGTCCTTAACACACTGTCTCTGCTGGGCTGAAGGTGCTGATAGGCAGTGTGGCCTGTGGGAAATCGTGCGGTCCTCTGAGTGGCAGGGAGGGCTTCAGTTTCCCCGAACAGGTGCGCAGGGACCCTGTAAAACTGCTGTGACCTCTCAAGGTGGGTCATGTGACCCCTCAAGGGTGGGGCAGGTGACCTCCCAAGGGTGGGTCACGAGACCCCTCAAGGGTGGGTCACGGGACCCCTCAAGGGTGGGTCACGAGACCCCTAAAGGGCGGGTCACGTGACCCGAAAAGCGTGGGTCACGAGACCCCTCAAGGGTGGGTCACGTGACCCCTCAGGGGTGGGTCACGAGACCCCTCAGGGGTGGGTCACGAGACCCCTCAGGGGTGGGTCACGTGACCCCTCTGGGGTGGGTCACGAGACCCCTCAGGGGTGGGTCACGAGACCCCTCAGGGGTGGGTCACGTGACCCCTCTGGGGTGGGTCACGAGACCCCTCAGGGGTGGGTCACGTGACCCCCCTGGGGTGGGTCACGTGACCCCTCAGGGGTGGGTGACGTGACTCCTCAAGGGTGGGTCAAAGACACCTCAAGGGTGAGTCCCGTGACCCGAGTGAGGCTTGTGGTGGGGAGCCTGAGTGCGCACGCGCGGCCCAGGTATAGGCCCAAAACCTGCCAGCCGCGGCTCGGAGAAAAGCCATCTCCTGGGGGCCTCCCCATGTTCCTCCACTCCTCAAGGAGGACCCCTTTACAGATGGAAGAAAAGGGGGATCTTCGCAGTGGTGGGTTCGGGCCAGAGGGGTCTGTGGGTTTGCCTGCACGTACGCCAGGTGCTCTCACAACGGGCCCAGGTGTTCGAGCCCCGTGGAGGCAGAGGGCTGCTTATTGCTGGATGATAGTGTCCTGCAGGGTTAAGGGATGGCGTGGGCACTCCCAGGGCGACAGAGGGCACCTGGCCTTTAGAGAGTTCCCTGGAAAATTCCCCGCCCAGGCCTCTCGTCCACAAGTCTATCCTGCGCACAGTGTCTGTGCGAGGCTAGGAGTGCTTCTGGGCAGTGTTCCCCAGCGGAAATCGCGTGGTCCTCTAGGTGGCAGGGAGGGCTCCTGTGTCCACAGACAGGTGCCCAGGGACCCTGTGGAACTGCTGTGACCTCTAAAGGGTGGGTTAGGTGAGCCGAGGGAGGTGTGTGCTTGGGAGCCTGAGTGCGCATGCGCGGCCCACGTATAGGCCCGAAACGAGCCAGCCGCGGCTCGGAGAAAAGCCATCTCCTGGGGGCCTCCCCATGTTCTTCCACTCCTCAAGCGTGACCCCTTTACGGATGGAAGAAAGGGTGATCTTCGCAGTGGTGGGTTCGGGCCAGAGGGGTCTGCGGGTTTGCCTCCACGTACCCCAGGTGCCCGCACACCGGGCGCAGGTGTTTGAGCCCCGTGGAGGCAGAGGGCTGCTTATTGCTGGATGCAAGTGTCCTGCGGGGTCAAGGAACGGCATGGGCACTCCCAGGGCCACACAGGGCACCGGGCCCTTAGAGAGTTCCATGGGAATTCCCCCGCCCATGTCCCCGGTACCCAAGTATGTCCTTAGCACACTGTCTGTGGTGGGCTGAAGGTGCTGCTAGGCAGTGTTGCCTGTGGGAAATCGTGCGGTCCTCTGAGTGGCAGGGAGGGCTTCTGTTTCCCCGAACAGGTGCGCAGGGACCCTGTAAAACTGCTGTGACCTCTCAAGGTGGGTCATGAGACCCCTCAAGGGTGGGGCAGGTGACCTCCCAAGGGTAGGTCACGAGACCCCTCAAGGGTGGGTCACGGGACCCCTCAAGGGTGGGTCACGAGACCCCTAAAGGGCGGGTCACGTGACCCGAAAAGCGTGGGTCACGAGACCCCTCAAGGGTGGGTCACGTGACCCCTCAGGGGTGGGTCACGAGACCCCTCAGGGGTGGGTCACGAGACCCCTCAGGGGTGGGTCACGTGACCCCTCTGGGGTGGGTCACGAGACCCCTCAGGGGTGGGTCACGAGACCCCTCAGGGGTGGGTCACGTGACCCCTCTGGTGTGGGTCACGAGACCCCTCAGGGGTGGGTCACGTGACCCCTCTGGGGTGGGTCACGTGACCCCTCAGGGGTGGGTGACGTGACTCCTCAAGGGTGGGTCAGGAGACACCTCAAGGGTGAGTCCCGTGACCCGAGTGAGGCTTGTGGTGGGGAGCCTGAGTGCGCACGCGCGGCCCACGTATAGGCCCAAAACCTGCCAGCCGCGGCTCGGAGAAAAGCCATCTCCTGGGGGCCTCCCCATGTTCTTCCACTCCTCAAGCGTGACCCCTTTACGGATGGAAGAAAGGGTGATCTTCGCAGTGGTGGGTTCGGGCCAGAGGGGTCTGCGGGTTTGCCTCCACGTAAGCCAGGTGCCCGCACACCGGGCGCAGGTGTTTGAGCCCCGTGGAGGCAGAGGGCTGCTTATTGCTGGATGCAAGTGTCCTGCGGGGTCAAGGAACGGCATGGGCACTCCCGGGGCCACACAGGGCACCGGGCCCTTAGAGAGTTCCATGGGAATTCCCCCGCCCATGTCCCCGGTACCCAAGTATGTCCTTAGCACACTGTCTGTGCGGGGCTGAAGGTGCTGCTAGGCAGTGTGGCCTGTGGGAAATCGTGCGGTCCTCTGAGTGGCAGGGAGGGCTTCAGTTTCCCCGAACAGGTGCGCAGGGACCCTGTAAAACTGCTGTGACCTCTCAAGGTGGGTCATGTGACCCCTCAAGGGTGGGGCAGGTGACCTCCCAAGGGTGGGTCACGAGACCCCTCAAGGGTGGGTCACGGGACCCCTCAAGGGTGGGTCACGAGACCCCTAAAGGGCGGGTCACGTGACCCGAAAAGCGTGGGTCACGAGACCCCTCAAGGGTGGGTCACGTGACCCCTCAGGGGTGGGTCACGAGACCCCTCAGGGGTGGGTCACGAGACCCCTCAGGGGTGGGTCACGTGACCCCTCTGGGGTGGGTCACGAGACCCCTCAGGGGTGGGTCACGAGACCCCTCAGGGGTGGGTCACGTGACCCCTCTGGTGTGGGTCACGAGACCCCTCAGGGGTGGGTCACGTGACCCCTCTGGGGTGGGTCACGTGACCCCTCAGGGGTGGGTGACGTGACTCCTCAAGGGTGGGTCAGGAGACACCTCAAGGGTGAGTCCCGTGACCCGAGTGAGGCTTGTGGTGGGGAGCCTGAGTGCGCACGCGCGGCCCACGTATAGGCCCAAAACCTGCCAGCCGCGGCTCGGAGAAAAGCCATCTCCTGGGGGCCTCCCCATGTTCTTCCACTCCTCAAGCGTGACCCCTTTACGGATGGAAGAAAGGGTGATCTTCGCAGTGGTGGGTTCGGGCCAGAGGGGTCTGCGGGTTTGCCTCCACGTAAGCCAGGTGCCCGCACACCGGGCGCAGGTGTTTGAGCCCCGTGGAGGCAGAGGGCTGCTTATTGCTGGATGCAAGTGTCCTGCGGGGTCAAGGAACGGCATGGGCATTCCCCGGGCCACACTGGGCACCGGGCCCTTAGAGAGTTCCATGGGAATTCCCCCGCCCATGTCCCCGGTACCCAAGTATGTCCTTAGCACACTGTCTGTGCTGGGCTGAAGGTGCTGATAGGCAGTGTGGCCTGTGGGAAATCGTGCGGTCCTCTGAGTGGCAGGGAGGGCTTCTGTTTCCCCGAACAGGTGCGCAGGGACCCTGTAAAACTGCTGTGACCTCTCAAGGTGGGTCATGTGACCCCTCAAGGGTGGGGCAGGTGACCCCCAAGGGTGGGTCACGAGACCCCTCAAGGGTGGGTCACGAGACCCCTAAAGGGCGGGTCACGTGACCCGAAAAGCGTGGGTCACGAGACCCCTCTGGGGTGGGTCACGTGACCCCTCAGGGGTGGGTCACGAGACCCCTCAGGGGTGAGTCACGTGACCCCTCTGGGGTGGGTCACGTGACCCCTCAGGGGTGGGTCACGAGACCCCTCAGGGGTGGGTCACGTGACCCCTCAGTGGTGGGTCACGTGACCCCTCAGGGGTGGGTGACGTGACTCCTCAAGGGTGGGTCAGGAGACACCTCAAGGGTGAGTCCCGTGACCTGAGTGAGGCTTGTGGTGGGGAGCCTGAGTGCGCACGCGCGGCCCAGGTATAGGCCCGAAACCTGCCAGCCGCGGCTGGGAGAAAAGCCATCTCCTGGGGGCCTCCCTATGTTCCTCCACTCCTCAAGGAGGACCCCTTTACAGATGGAAGAAAAGGGGGATCTTCGCAGTGGTGGGTTCGGGCCAGAGGGGTCTGTGGGTTTGCCTGCACGTACGCCAGGTGCTCTCACAACGGGCCCAGGTGTTCGAGCCCCGTGGAGGCAGAGGGCTGCTTATTGCTGGATGATAGTGTCCTGCAGGGTTAAGGGACGGCGTGGGCACTCCCAGGGCGACAGAGGGCACCTGGCCTTTAGAGAGTTCCCTGGAAAATTCCCCGCCCAGGCCTCTCGTCCACAAGTCTATCCTGCGCACAGTGTCTGTGCGAGGCTAGGAGTGCTTCTGGGCAGTGATCCCCAGCGGAAATCGCGTGGTCCTCTAGGTGGCAGGGAGGGCTCCTGTGTCCACAGACAGGTGCCCAGGGACCCTGTGGAACTGCTGTGACCTCTAAAGGGTGGGTTAGGTGAGCCGAGGGAGGTGTGTGCTTGGGAGCCTGAGTGCGCATGCGCGGCCCACGTATAGGCCCGAAACGAGCCAGCCGCGGCTCGGAGAAAAGCCATCTCCTGGGGGCCTCCCCATGTTCTTCCACTCCTCAAGCGTGACCCCTTTACGGATGGAAGAAAGGGTGATCTTCGCAGTGGTGGGTTCGGGCCAGAGGGGTCTGCGGGTTTGCCTCCACGTAAGCCAGGTGCCCGCACACCGGGCGCAGGTGTTTGAGCCCCGTGGAGGCAGAGGGCTGCTTATTGCTGGATGCAAGTGTCCTGCGGGGTCAAGGAACGGCATGGGCACTCCCGGGGCCACACAGGGCACCGGGCCCTTAGAGAGTTCCATGGGAATTCCCCCGCCCATGTCCCCGGTACCCAAGTATGTCCTTAGCACACTGTCTGTGCGGGGCTGAAGGTGCTGCTAGGCAGTGTGGCCTGTGGGAAATCGTGCGGTCCTCTGAGTGGCAGGGAGGGCTTCTGTTTCCCCGAACAGGTGCGCAGGGACCCTGTAAAACTGCTGTGACCTCTCAAGGTGCGTCATGTGACCCCTCAAGGGTGGGGCAGGTGACCTCCCAAGGGTGGGTCACGAGACCCCTCAAGGGTGGGTCACGGGACCCCTCAAGGGTGGATCACGAGACCCCTAAAGGGCGGGTCACGTGACCCGAAAAGCGTGGGTCACGAGACCCCTCAAGGGTGGGTCACGTGACCCCTCAGGGGTGGTGACGTGACCCCTCAGGGGTGGGTCACGAGACCCCTCAGGGGTGGGTCACGTGACCCCTCAGGGGTGGGTCACGTGACCCCTCAGGGGTGGGTGACGTGACTCCTCAAGGGTGGGTCAGGAGACACCTCAAGGGTGAGTCCCGTGACCCGAGTGAGGCTTGTGGTGGGGAGCCTGAGTGCGCACGCGCGGCCCAGGTATAGGCCCAAAACCTGCCAGCCGCGGCTCGGAGAAAAGCCATCTCCTGGGGGCCTCCCCATGTTCCTCCACTCCTCAAGGAGGACCCCTTTACAGATGGAAGAAAAGGGGGATCTTCGCAGTGGTGGGTTCGGGCCAGAGGGGTCTGTGGGTTTGCCTGCACGTACGCCAGGTGCTCTCACAACGGGCCCAGGTGTTCGAGCCCCGTGGAGGCAGAGGGCTGCTTATTGCTGGATGATAGTGTCCTGCAGGGTTAAGGGATGGCGTGGGCACTCCCAGGGCGACAGAGGGCACCTGGCCTTTAGAGAGTTCCCTGGAAAATTCCCCGCCCAGGCCTCTCGTCCACAAGTCTATCCTGCGCACAGTGTCTGTGCGAGGCTAGGAGTGCTTCTGGGCAGTGTTCCCCAGCGGAAATCGCGTGGTCCTCTAGGTGGCAGGGAGGGCTCCTGTGTCCACAGACAGGTGCCCAGGGACCCTGTGGAACTGCTGTGACCTCTAAAGGGTGGGTTAGGTGAGCCGAGGGAGGTGTGTGCTTGGGAGCCTGAGTGCGCATGCGCGGCCCACGTATAGGCCCGAAACGAGCCAGCCGCGGCTCGGAGAAAAGCCATCTCCTGGGGGCCTCCCCATGTTCTTCCACTCCTCAAGCGTGACCCCTTTACGGATGGAAGAAAGGGTGAACTTCGCAGTGGTGGGTTCGGGCCAGAGGGGTCTGCGGGTTTGCCTCCACGTACGCCAGGTGCCCGCACACCGGGCGCAGGTGTTTGAGCCCCGTGGAGGCAGAGGGCTGCTTATTGCTGGATGCAAGTGTCCTGCGGGGTCAAGGAACGGCATGGGCACTCCCCGGGCCACACAGGGCACCGGGCCCTTAGAGAGTTCCATGGGAATTCCCCCGCCCATGTCCCCGGTACCCAAGTATGTCCTTAACACACTGTCTCTGCTGGGCTGAAGGTGCTGATAGGCAGTGTGGCCTGTGGGAAATCGTGCGGTCCTCTGAGTGGCAGGGAGGGCTTCTGTTTCCCCGAACAGGTGCGCAGGGACCCTGTAAAACTGCTGTGACCTCTCAAGGTGGGTCATGTGACCCCTCAAGGGTGGGGCAGGTGACCTCCCAAGGGTAGGTCACGAGACCCCTCAAGGGTGGGTCACGGGACCCCTCAAGGGTGGGTCACGAGACCCCTAAAGGGCGGGTCACGTGACCCGAAAAGCGTGGGTCACGAGACCCCTCAAGGGTGGGTCACGTGACCCCTCAGGGGTGGGTCACGAGACCCCTCAGGGGTGGGTCACGAGACCCCTCAGGGGTGGGTCACGTGACCCCTCTGGGGTGGGTCACGAGACCCCTCAGGGGTGGGTCACGTGACCCCTCTGGGGTGGGTCACGAGACCCCTCAGGGGTGGGTCACGTTACCCCTCTGGGGTGGGTCACGTGACCCCTCAGGGGTGGGTGACGTGACTCCTCAAGGGTGGGTCAGGAGACACCTCAAGGGTGAGTCCCGTGACCCGAGTGAGGCTTGTGGTGGGGAGCCTGAGTGCGCACGCGCGGCCCACGTATAGGCCCAAAACCTGCCAGCCGCGGCTCGGAGAAAAGCCATCTCCTGGGGGCCTCCCCATGTTCTTCCACTCCTCAAGCGTGACCCCTTTACGGATGGAAGAAAGGGTGATCTTCGCAGTGGTGGGTTCGGGCCAGAGGGGTCTGCGGGTTTGCCTCCACGTAAGCCAGGTGCCCGCACACCGGGCGCAGGTGTTTGAGCCCCGTGGAGGCAGAGGGCTGCTTATTGCTGGATGCAAGTGTCCTGCGGGGTCAAGGAACGGCATGGGCATTCCCCGGGCCACACAGGGCACCGGGCCCTTAGAGAGTTCCATGGGAATTCCCCCGCCCATGTCCCCGGTACCCAAGTATGTCCTTAGCACACTGTCTGTGCTGGGCTGAAGGTGCTGATAGGCAGTGTGGCCTGTGGGAAATCGTGCGGTCCTCTGAGTGGCAGGGAGGGCTTCTGTTTCCCCGAACAGGTGCGCAGGGACCCTGTAAAACTGCTGTGACCTCTCAAGGTGGGTCATGTGACCCCTCAAGGGTGGGGCAGGTGACCCCCAAGGGTGGGTCACGAGACCCCTCAAGGGTGGGTCACGAGACCCCTAAAGGGCGGGTCACGTGACCCGAAAAGCGTGGGTCACGAGACCCCTCTGGGGTGGGTCACGTGACCCCTCAGGGGTGGGTCACGAGACCCCTCAGGGGTGAGTCACGTGACCCCTCTGGGGTGGGTCACGTGACCCCTCAGGGGTGGGTCACGAGACCCCTCAGGGGTGGGTCACGTGACCCCTCAGTGGTGGGTCACGTGACCCCTCAGGGGTGGGTGACGTGACTCCTCAAGGGTGGGTCAGGAGACACCTCAAGGGTGAGTCCCGTGACCTGAGTGAGGCTTGTGGTGGGGAGCCTGAGTGCGCACGCGCGGCCCAGGTATAGGCCCGAAACCTGCCAGCCGCGGCTGGGAGAAAAGCCATCTCCTGGGGGCCTCCCTATGTTCCTCCACTCCTCAAGGAGGACCCCTTTACAGATGGAAGAAAAGGGGGATCTTTGCAGTGGTGGGTTCGGGCCAGAGGGGTCTGTGGGTTTGCCTGCACGTACGCCAGGTGCTCTCACAACGGGCCCAGGTGTTCGAGCCCCGTGGAGGCAGAGGGCTGCTTATTGCTGGATGATAGTGTCCTGCAGGGTTAAGGGACGGCGTGGGCACTCCCAGGGCGACAGAGGGCACCTGGCCTTTAGAGAGTTCCCTGGAAAATTCCCCGCCCAGGCCTCTCGTCCACAAGTCTATCCTGCGCACAGTGTCTGTGCGAGGCTAGGAGTGCTTCTGGGCAGTGATCCCCAGCGGAAATCGCGTGGTCCTCTAGGTGGCAGGGAGGGCTCCTTTGTCCACAGACAGGTGCCCAGGGACCCTGTGGAACTGCTGTGACCTCTAAAGGGTGGGTTAGGTGAGCCGAGGGAGGTGTGTGCTTGGGAGCCTGAGTGCGCATGCGCGGCCCACGTATAGGCCCGAAACGAGCCAGCCGCGGCTCGGAGAAAAGCCATCTCCTGGGGGCCTCCCCATGTTCTTCCACTCCTCAAGCGTGACCCCTTTACGGATGGAAGAAAGGGTGATCTTCGCAGTGGTGGGTTCAGGCCAGAGGGGTCTGCGGGTTTGCCTCCACGTAAGCCAGGTGCCCGCACACCGGGCGCAGGTGTTTGAGCCCCGTGGAGGCAGAGGGCTGCTTATTGCTGGATGCAAGTGTCCTGCGGGGTCAAGGAACGGCATGGGCACTCCCGGGGCCACACAGGGCACCGGGCCCTTAGAGAGTTCCATGGGAATTCCCCCGCCCATGTCCCCGGTACCCAAGTATGTCCTTAGCACACTGTCTGTGCGGGGCTGAAGGTGCTGCTAGGCAGTGTGGCCTGTGGGAAATCGTGCGGTCCTCTGAGTGGCAGGGAGGGCTTCTGTTTCCCCGAACAGGTGTGCAGGGACCCTGTAAAACTGCTGTGACCTCTCAAGGTGCGTCATGTGACCCCTCAAGGGTGGGGCAGGTGACCTCCCAAGGGTGGGTCACGAGACCCCTCAAGGGTGGGTCACGGGACCCCTCAAGGGTGGATCACGAGACCCATAAAGGGCGGGTCACGTGACCCGAAAAGCGTGGGTCACGAGACCCCTCAAGGGTGGGTCACGTGACCCCTCAGGGGTGGGTCACGAGACCCCTCAGGGGTGGGTCACGTGACCCCTCTGGGGTGGTAACGTGACCCCTCAGGGGTGGGTCACGAGACCCCTCAGGGGTGGGTCACGTGACCCCTCAGGGGTGGGTCACGTGACCCCTCAGGGGTGGGTGACGTGACTCCTCAAGGGTGGGTCACGTGACCCCTCAGGGGTGGGTCACGAGACCCCTCAGGGGTGGGTCACGTGACCCCTCAGGGGTGGGTCACGTGACCCCTCAGGGGTGGGTGACGTGACTCCTCAAGGGTGGGTCACGTGACCCCTCAGGGGTGGGTCACGAGACCCCTCAGGGGTGGGTCACGAGACCCCTCAGGGGTGGGTCACGTGACCCCTCTGGGGTGGGTCACGAGACCCCTCAGGGGTGGGTCACGAGACCCCTCAGGGGTGGGTCACGTGACCCCTCTGGGGTGGGTCACGAGACCCCTCAGGGGTGGGTCACGTGACCCCTCTGGGGTGGGTCACGTGACCCCTCAGGGGTGGGTGACGTGACTCCTCAAGGGTGGGTCAGGAGACACCTCAAGGGTGAGTCCCGTGACCCGAGTGAGGCTTGTGGTGGGGAGCCTGAGTGCGCACGCGCGGCCCAGGTATAGGCCCAAAACCTGCCAGCCGCGGCTCGGAGAAAAGCCATCTCCTGGGGGCCTCCCCATGTTCCTCCACTCCTCAAGGAGGACCCCTTTACAGATGGAAGAAAAGGGGGATCTTCCCAGTGGTGGGTTCGGGCCAGAGGGGTCTGTGGGTTTGCCTGCACGTACGCCAGGTGCTCTCACAACGGGCCCAGGTGTTCGAGCCCCGTGGAGGCAGAGGGCTGCTTATTGCTGGATGATAGTGTCCTGCAGGGTTAAGGGATGGCGTGGGCACTCCCAGGGCGACAGAGGGCACCTGGCCTTTAGAGAGTTCCCTGGAAAATTCCCCGCCCAGGCCTCTCGTCCACAAGTCTATCCTGCGCACAGTGTCTGTGCGAGGCTAGGAGTGCTTCTGGGCAGTGTTCCCCAGCGGAAATCGCGTGGTCCTCTAGGTGGCAGGGAGGGCTCCTGTGTCCACAGACAGGTGCCCAGGGACCCTGTGGAACTGCTGTGACCTCTAAAGGGTGGGTTAGGTGAGCCGAGGGAGGTGTGTGCTTGGGAGCCTGAGTGCGCATGCGCGGCCCACGTATAGGCCCGAAACGAGCCAGCCGCGGCTCGGAGAAAAGCCATCTCCTGGGGGCCTCCCCATGTTCTTCCACTCCTCAAGCGTGACCCCTTTACGGATGGAAGAAAGGGTGATCTTCGCAGTGGTGGGTTCGGGCCAGAGGGGTCTGCGGGTTTGCCTCCACGTACGCCAGGTGCCCGCACAACGGGCGCTGGTGTTTGAGCCCCGTGGAGGCAGAGGGCTGCTTATTGCTGGATGCAAGTGTCCTGCGGGGTCAAGGAACGGCATGGGCATTCCCCGGGCCACACTGGGCACCGGGCCCTTAGAGAGTTCCATGGGAATTCCCCCGCCCATGTCCCCGGTACCCAAGTATGTCCTTAGCACACTGTCTGTGCTGGGCTGAAGGTGCTGATAGGCAGTGTGGCCTGTGGGAAATCGTGCGGTCCTCTGAGTGGCAGGGAGGGCTTCAGTTTCCCCGAACAGGTGCGCAGGGACCCTGTAAAACTGCTGTGACCTCTCAAGGTGGGTCACGTGACCCCTCAAGGGTGGGTGACGTGACTCCTCAAGGGTGGGTCAGGAGACACCTCAAGGGTGAGTCCCGTGACCCGAGTGAGGCTTGTGGTGGGGAGCCTGAGTGCGCACGCGCGGCCCAGGTATAGGCCCAAAACCTGCCAGCCGCGGCTCGGAGAAAAGCCATCTCCTGGGGGCCTCCCCATGTTCCTCCACTCCTCAAGGAGGACCCCTTTACAGATGGAAGAAAAGGGGGATCTTCCCAGTGGTGGGTTCGGGCCAGAGGGGTCTGTGGGTTTGCCTGCACGTACGCCAGGTGCTCTCACAACGGGCCCAGGTGTTCGAGCCCCGTGGAGGCAGAGGGCTGCTTATTGCTGGATGATAGTGTCCTGCAGGGTTAAGGGATGGCGTGGGCACTCCCAGGGCGACAGAGGGCACCTGGCCTTTAGAGAGTTCCCTGGAAAATTCCCCGCCCAGGCCTCTCGTCCACAAGTCTATCCTGCGCACAGTGTCTGTGCGAGGCTAGGAGTGCTTCTGGGCAGTGTTCCCCAGCGGAAATCGCGTGGTCCTCTAGGTGGCAGGGAGGGCTCCTGTGTCCACAGACAGGTGCCCAGGGACCCTGTGGAACTGCTGTGACCTCTAAAGGGTGGGTTAGGTGAGCCGAGGGAGGTGTGTGCTTGGGAGCCTGAGTGCGCATGCGCGGCCCACGTATAGGCCCGAAACGAGCCAGCCGCGGCTCGGAGAAAAGCCATCTCCTGGGGGCCTCCCCATGTTCTTCCACTCCTCAAGCGTGACCCCTTTACGGATGGAAGAAAGGGTGATCTTCGCAGTGGTGGGTTCGGGCCAGAGGGGTCTGCGGGTTTGCCTCCACGTACGCCAGGTGCCCGCACACCGGGCGCTGGTGTTCGAGCCCCGTGGAGGCAGAGGGCTGCTTATTGCTGGATGCAAGTGTCCTGCGGGGTCAAGGAACGGAATGGGCACTCCCCGGGCCACACAGGGCACCGGGCCCTTAGAGAGTTCCATGGGAATTCCCCCGCCCATGTCCCCGGTACCCAAGTATGTCCTTAGCACACTGTCTGTGCTGGGCTGAAGGTGCTGATAGGCAGTGTGGCCTGTGGGAAATCGTGCGGTCCTCTGAGTGGCAGGGAGGGCTTCAGTTTCCCCGAACAGGTGCGCAGGGACCCTGTAAAACTGCTGTGACCTCTCAAGGTGGGTCATGTGACCCCTCAAGGGTGGGGCAGGTGACCTCCCAAAGGTGGGTCACGAGACCCCTCAAGGGTGGGGCAGGTGACCTCCCAAGGGTAGGTCACGAGACCCCTCAAGGGTGGGTCACGGGACCCCTCAAGGGTGGGTCACGAGACCCCTAAAGGGCGGGTCACGTGACCCGAAAAGCGTGGGTCACGAGACCCCTCAAGGGTGGGTCACGTGACCCCTCAGGGGTGGGTCACGAGACCCCTCAGGGGTGGGTCACGAGACCCCTCAGGGGTGGGTCACGTGACCCCTCTGGGGTGGGTCACGAGACCCCTCAGGGGTGGGTCACGAGACCCCTCAGGGGTGGGTCACGTGACCCCTCTGGGGTGGGTCACGAGACCCCTCAGGGGTGGGTCACGTGACCCCTCTGGGGTGGGTCACGTGACCCCTCAGGGGTGGGTGACGTGACTCCTCAAGGGTGGGTCAGGAGACACCTCAAGGGTGAGTCCCGTGACCCGAGTGAGGCTTGTGGTGGGGAGCCTGAGTGCGCACGCGCGGCCCAGGTATAGGCCCAAAACCTGCCAGCCGCGGCTCCGAGAAAAGCCATCTCCTGGGGGCCTCCCCATGTTCCTCCACTCCTCAAGGAGGACCCCTTTACAGATGGAAGAAAAGGGGGATCTTCGCAGTGGTGGGTTCGGGCCAGAGGGGTCTGTGGGTTTGCCTGCACGTACGCCAGGTGCTCTCACAACGGGCCCAGGTGTTCGAGCCCCGTGGAGGCAGAGGGCTGCTTATTGCTGGATGATAGTGTCCTGCAGGGTTAAGGGATGGCGTGGGCACTCCCAGGGCGACAGAGGGCACCTGGCCTTTAGAGAGTTCCCTGGAAAATTCCCCGCCCAGGCCTCTCGTCCACAAGTCTATCCTGCGCACAGTGTCTGTGCGAGGCTAGGAGTGCTTCTGGGCAGTGTTCCCCAGCGGAAATCGCGTGGTCCTCTAGGTGGCAGGGAGGGCTCCTGTGTCCACAGACAGGTGCCCAGGGACCCTGTGGAACTGCTGTGACCTCTAAAGGGTGGGTTAGGTGAGCCGAGGGAGGTGTGTGCTTGGGAGCCTGAGTGCGCATGCGCGGTCCACGTATAGGCCCGAAACGAGCCAGCCGCGGCTCGGAGAAAAGCCATCTCCTGGGGGCCTCCCCATGTTCTTCCACTCCTCAAGCGTGACCCCTTTACGGATGGAAGAAAGGGTGATCTTCGCAGTGGTGGGTTCGGGCCAGAGGGGTCTGCGGGTTTGCCTCCACGTACGCCACGTGCCCGCACACCGGGCGCTGGTGTTCGAGCCCCGTGGAGGCAGAGGGCTGCTTATTGCTGGATGCAAGTGTCCTGCGGGGTCAAGGAAAGGCATGGGCACTCCCCGGGCCACACAGGGCACCGGGCCCTTAGAGAGTTCCATGGGAATTCCCCCGCCCATGTCCCCGGTACCCAAGTATGTCCTTAGCACACTGTCTGTGCTGGGCTGAAGGTGCTGATAGGCAGTGTGGCCTGTGGGAAATCGTGCGGTCCTCTGAGTGGCAGGGAGGGCTTCAGTTTCCCCGAACAGGTGCGCAGGGACCCTGTAAAACTGCTGTGACCTCTCAAGGTGGGTCATGTGACCCCTCAAGGGTGGGGCAGGTGACCTCCCAAGGGTGGGTCACGAGACCCCTCAAGGGTGGGTCACGGGACCCCTCAAGGGTGGGTCACGAGACCCCTAAAGGGCGGGTCACGTGACCCGAAAAGCGTGGGTCACGAGACCCCTCAAGGGTGGGTCACGTGACCCCTCAGGGGTGGGTCACGAGACCCCTCAGGGGTGGGTCACGAGACCCCTCAGGGGTGGGTCACGTGACCCCTCTGGGGTGGGTCACGAGACCCCTCAGGGGTGGGTCACGAGACCCCTCAGGGGTGGGTCACGTGACCCCTCTGGGGTGGGTCACGAGACCCCTCAGGGGTGGGTCACGTGACCCCTCTGGGGTGGGTCACGTGACCCCTCAGGGGTGGGTGACGTGACTCCTCAAGGGTGGGTCAGGAGACACCTCAAGGGTGAGTCCCGTGACCCGAGTGAGGCTTGTGGTGGGGAGCCTGAGTGCGCACGCGCGGCCCAGGTATAGGCCCAAAACCTGCCAGCCGCGGCTCGGAGAAAAGCCATCTCCTGGGGGCCTCCCCATGTTCCTCCACTCCTCAAGGAGGACGCCTTTACAGATGGAAGAAAAGGGGGATCTTCGCAGTGGTGGGTTCGGGCCAGAGGGGTCTGTGGGTTTGCCTGCACGTACGCCAGGTGCTCTCACAACGGGCCCAGGTGTTCGAGCCCCGTGGAGGCAGAGGGCTGCTTATTGCTGGATGATAGTGTCCTGTAGGGTTAAGGGATGGCGTGGGCACTCCCAGGGCGACAGAGGGCACCTGGCCTTTAGAGAGTTCCCTGGAAAATTCCCCGCCCAGGCCTCTCGTCCACAAGTCTATCCTGCGCACAGTGTCTGTGCGAGGCTAGGAGTGCTTCTGGGCAGTGTTCCCCAGCGGAAATCGCGTGGTCCTCTAGGTGGCAGGGAGGGCTCCTGTGTCCACAGACAGGTGCCCAGGGACCCTGTGGAACTGCTGTGACCTCTAAAGGGTGGGTTAGGTGAGCCGAGGGAGGTGTGTGCTTGGGAGCCTGAGTGCGCATGCGCGGCCCACGTATAGGCCCGAAACGAGCCAGCCGCGGCTCGGAGAAAAGCCATCTCCTGGGGGCCTCCCCATGTTCTTCCACTCCTCAAGCGTGACCCCTTTACGGATGGAAGAAAGGGTGATCTTCGCAGTGGTGGGTTCGGGCCAGAGGGGTCTGCGGGTTTGCCTCCACGTACGCCAGGTGCCCGCACACAGGGCGCTGGTGTTCGAGCCCCGTGGAGGCAGAGGGCTGCTTATTGCTGGATGCAAGTGTCCTGCGGGGTCAAGGAACGGCATGGGCACTCCCCGGGCCACACAGGGCACCGGGCCCTTAGAGAGTTCCATGGGAATTCCCCCGCCCATGTCCCCGGTACCCAAGTATGTCCTTAGCACACTGTCTGTGCTGGGCTGAAGGTGCTGATAGGCAGTGTGGCCTGTGGGAAATCGTGCGGTCCTCTGAGTGGCAGGGAGGGCTTCAGTTTCCCCTAACAGGTGCGCAGGGACCCTGTAAAACTGCTGTGACCTCTCAAGGTGGGTCATGTGACCCCTCAAGGGTGGGGCAGGTGACCTCCCAAGGGTGGGTCACGAGACCCCTCAAGGGTGGGTCACGGGACCCCTCAAGGGTGGGTCACGAGACCCCTCAAGGGCGGGTCACGTGACCCGAAAAGCGTGGGTCACGAGACCCCTCAAGGGTGGGTCACGTGACCCCTCAGGGGTGGGTCACGAGACCCCTCAGGGGTGGGTCACGAGACCCCTCAGGGGTGGGTCACGTGACCCCTCTGGGGTGGGTCACGAGACCCCTCAGGGGTGGGTCACGAGACCCCTCAGGGGTGGGTCACGTGACCCCTCTGGGGTGGGTCACGAGACCCCTCAGGGGTGGGTCACGTGACCCCTCTGGGGTGGGTCACGTGACCCCTCAGGGGTGGGTGACGTGACTCCTCAAGGGTGGGTCAGGAGACACCTCAAGGGTGAGTCCCGTGACCCGAGTGAGGCTTGTGGTGGGGAGCCTGAGTGCGCACGCGCGGCCCAGGTATAGGCCCAAAACCTGCCAGCCGCGGCTCGGAGAAAAGCCATCTCCTGGGGGCCTCCCCATGTTCCTCCACTCCTCAAGGAGGACGCCTTTACAGATGGAAGAAAAGGGGGATCTTCGCAGTGGTGGGTTCGGGCCAGAGGGGTCTGTGGGTTTGCCTGCACGTACGCCAGGTGCTCTCACAACGGGCCCAGGTGTTCGAGCCCCGTGGAGGCAGAGGGCTGCTTATTGCTGGATGATAGTGTCCTGTAGGGTTAAGGGATGGCGTGGGCACTCCCAGGGCGACAGAGGGCACCTGGCCTTTAGAGAGTTCCCTGGAAAATTCCCCGCCCAGGCCTCTCGTCCACAAGTCTATCCTGCGCACAGTGTCTGTGCGAGGCTAGGAGTGCTTCTGGGCAGTGTTCCCCAGCGGAAATCGCGTGGTCCTCTAGGTGGCAGGGAGGGCTCCTGTGTCCACAGACAGGTGCCCAGGGACCCTGTGGAACTGCTGTGACCTCTAAAGGGTGGGTTAGGTGAGCCGAGGGAGGTGTGTGCTTGGGAGCCTGAGTGCGCATGCGCGGCCCACGTATAGGCCCGAAACGAGCCAGCCGCGGCTCGGAGAAAAGCCATCTCCTGGGGGCCTCCCCATGTTCTTCCACTCCTCAAGCGTGACCCCTTTACGGATGGAAGAAAGGGTGATCTTCGCAGTGGTGGGTTCGGGCCAGAGGGGTCTGCGGGTTTGCCTCCACGTACGCCAGGTGCCCGCACACAGGGCGCTGGTGTTCGAGCCCCGTGGAGGCAGAGGGCTGCTTATTGCTGGATGCAAGTGTCCTGCGGGGTCAAGGAACGGCATGGGCACTCCCCGGGCCACACAGGGCACCGGGCCCTTAGAGAGTTCCATGGGAATTCCCCCGCCCATGTCCCCGGTACCCAAGTATGTCCTTAACACACTGTCTCTGCTGGGCTGAAGGTGCTGATAGGCAGTGTGGCCTGTGGGAAATCGTGCGGTCCTCTGAGTGGCAGGGAGGGCTTCAGTTTCCCCGAACAGGTGCGCAGGGACCCTGTAAAACTGCTGTGACCTCTCAAGGTGGGTCATGTGACCCCTCAAGGGTGGGGCAGGTGACCTCCCAAGGGTGGGTCACGAGACCCCTCAAGGGTGGGTCACGGGACCCCTCAAGGGTGGGTCACGAGACCCCTAAAGGGCGGGTCACGTGACCCGAAAAGCGTGGGTCACGAGACCCCTCAAGGGTGGGTCACGTGACCCCTCAGGGGTGGGTCACGAGACCCCTCAGGGGTGGGTCACGAGACCCCTCAGGGGTGGGTCACGTGACCCCTCTGGGGTGGGTCACGAGACCCCTCAGGGGTGGGTCACGAGACCCCTCAGGGGTGGGTCACGTGACCCCTCTGGGGTGGGTCACGAGACCCCTCAGGGGTGGGTCACGTGACCCCTCTGGGGTGGGTCACGTGACCCCTCAGGGGTGGGTGACGTGACTCCTCAAGGGTGGGTCAGGAGACACCTCAAGGGTGAGTCCCGTGACCCGAGTGAGGCTTGTGGTGGGGAGCCTGAGTGCGCACGCGCGGCCCAGGTATAGGCCCAAAACCTGCCAGCCGCGGCTCGGAGAAAAGCCATCTCCTGGGGGCCTCCCCATGTTCCTCCACTCCTCAAGGAGGACCCCTTTACAGATGGAAGAAAAGGGGGATCTTCGCAGTGGTGGGTTCGGGCCAGAGGGGTCTGTGGGTTTGCCTGCACGTACGCCAGGTGCTCTCACAACGGGCCCAGGTGTTCGAGCCCCGTGGAGGCAGAGGGCTGCTTATTGCTGGATGATAGTGTCCTGCAGGGTTAAGGGATGGCGTGGGCACTCCCAGGGCGACAGAGGGCACCTGGCCTTTAGAGAGTTCCCTGGAAAATTCCCCGCCCAGGCCTCTCGTCCACAAGTCTATCCTGCGCACAGTGTCTGTGCGAGGCTAGGAGTGCTTCTGGGCAGTGTTCCCCAGCGGAAATCGCGTGGTCCTCTAGGTGGCAGGGAGGGCTCCTGTGTCCACAGACAGGTGCCCAGGGACCCTGTGGAACTGCTGTGACCTCTAAAGGGTGGGTTAGGTGAGCCGAGGGAGGTGTGTGCTTGGGAGCCTGAGTGCGCATGCGCGGCCCAGGTATAGGCCCGAAACGAGCCAGCCGCGGCTCGGAGAAAAGCCATCTCCTGGGGGCCTCCCCATGTTCTTCCACTCCTCAAGCGTGACCCCTTTACGGATGGAAGAAAGGGTGATCTTCGCAGTGGTGGGTTCGGGCCAGAGGGGTCTGCGGGTTTGCCTCCACGTACGCCAGGTGCCCGCACACCGGGCGCTGGTGTTCGAGCCCCGTGGAGGCAGAGGGCTGCTTATTGCTGGATGCAAGTGTCCTGCGGGGTCAAGGAACGGCATGGGCACTCCCCGGGCCACACAGGGCACCGGGCCCTTAGAGAGTTCCATGGGAATTCCCCCGCCCATGTCCCCGGTACCCAAGTATGTCCTTAGCACACTGTCTGTGCTGGGCTGAAGGTGCTGATAGGCAGTGTGGCCTGTGGGAAATCGTGCGGTCCTCTGAGTGGCAGGGAGGGCTTCAGTTTCCCCTAACAGGTGCGCAGGGACCCTGTAAAACTGCTGTGACCTCTCAAGGTGGGTCATGTGACCCCTCAAGGGTGGGGCAGGTGACCTCCCAAAGGTGGGTCACGAGACCCCTCAAGGGTGGGGCAGGTGACCTCCCAAGGGTAGGTCACGAGACCCCTCAAGGGTGGGTCACGAGACCCCTAAAGGGCGGGTCACGTGACCCGAAAAGCGTGGGTCACGAGACCCCTCAAGGGTGGGTCACTTGACCCCTCAGGGGTGGGTCACGAGACCCCTCAGGGGTGGGTCACGAGACCCCTCAGGGGTGGGTCACGTGACCCCTCTGGGGTGGGTCACGAGACCCCTCAGGGGTGGGTCACGAGACCCCTCAGGGGTGGGTCACGTGACCCCTCTGGGGTGGGTCACGAGACCCCTCACGGGTGGGTCACGTGACCCCTCTGTGGTGGGTCACGTTACCCCTCAGGGGTGGGTCATGTGACTCCTCAAGGGTGGGTCAGGAGACACCTCAAGGGTGAGTCCCGTGACCCGAGTGAGGCTTGTGGTGGGGAGCCTGAGTGCGCACGCGCGGCCCAGGTATAGGCCCAAAACCTGCCAGCCGCGGCTCGGAGAAAAGCCATCTCCTGGGGGCCTCCCCATATTCCTCCACTCCTCAAGGAGGACCCCTTTACAGATGGAAGAAAAGGGGGATCTTCGCAGTGGTGGGTTCGGGCCAGAGGGGTCTGTGGGTTTGCCTGCACGTACGCCAGGTGCTCTCACAACGGGCCCAGGTGTTCGAGCCCCGTGGAGGCAGAGGGCTGCTTATTGCTGGATGATAGTGTCCTGCAGGGTTAAGGGATGGCGTGGGCACTCCCAGGGCGACAGAGGGCACCTGGCCTTTAGAGAGTTCCCTGGAAAATTCCCCGCCCAGGCCTCTCGTCCACAAGTCTATCCTGCGCACAGTGTCTGTGCGAGGCTAGGAGTGCTTCTGGGCAGTGTTCCCCAGCGGAAATCGCATGGTCCTCTAGGTGGCAGGGAGGGCTCCTGTGTCCACAGACAGGTGCCCAGGGACCCTGTGGAACTGCTGTGACCTCTAAAGGGTGGGTTAGGTGAGCCGAGGGAGGTGTGTGCTTGGGAGCCTGAGTGCGCATGCGCGGCCCACGTATAGGCCCGAAACGAGCCAGCCGCGGCTCGGAGAAAAGCCATCTCCTGGGGGCCTCCCCATGTTCTTCCACTCCTCAAGCGTGACCCCTTTACGGATGGAAGAAAGGGTGATCTTCGCAGTGGTGGGTTCGGGCCAGAGGGGTCTGCGGGTTTGCCTCCACGTACGCCAGGTGCCCGCACACCGGGCGCTGGTGTTCGAGCCCCGTGGAGGCAGAGGGCTGCTTATTGCTGGATGCAAGTGTCCTGCGGGGTCAAGGAACGGCATGGGCACTCCCCGGGCCACACAGGGCACCGGGCCCTTAGAGAGTTCCATGGGAATTCCCCCGCCCATGTCCCCGGTACCCAAGTATGTCCTTAGCACACTGTCTGTGCTGGGCTGAAGGTGCTGATAGGCAGTGTGGCCTGTGGGAAATCGTACGGTCCTCTGAGTGGCAGGGAGGGCTTCAGTTTCCCCGAACAGGTGCGCAGGGACCCTGTAAAACTGCTGTGACCTCTCAAGGTGGGTCATGTGACCCCTCAAGGGTGGGGCAGGTGACCTCCCAAGGGTGGGTCACGAGACCCCTCAAGGGTGGGTCACGGGACCCCTCAAGGGTGGGTCACGAGACCCCTAAAGGGCGGGTCACGTGACCCGAAAAGCGTGGGTCACGAGACCCCTCAAGGGTGGGTCACGTGACCCCTCAGGGGTGGGTCACGAGACCCCTCAGGGGTGGGTCACGTGACCCCTCTGGGGTGGGTCACGAGACCCCTCAGGGGTGGGTCACGAGACCCCTCAGGGGTGGGTCACGTGACCCCTCTGGGGTGGGTCACGAGACCCCTCAGGGGTGGGTCACGTGACCCCTCTGGGGTGGGTCACGTGACCCCTCAGGGGTGGGTGACGTGACTCCTCAAGGGTGGGTCAGGAGACACCTCAAGGGTGAGTCCCGTGACCCGAGTGAGGCTTGTGGTGGGGAGCCTGAGTGCGCACGCGTGGCCCAGGTATAGGCCCAAAACCTGCCAGCCGCGGCTCGGAGAAAAGCCATCTCCTGGGGGCCTCCCCATGTTCCTCCACTCCTCAAGGAGGACCCCTTTACAGATATAAGAAAAGGGGGATCTTCGCAGTGGTGGGTTCGGGCCAGAGGGGTCTGTGGGTTTGCCTGCACGTACGCCAGGTGCTCTCACAACGGGCCCAGGTGTTCGAGCCCCGTGGAGGCAGAGGGCTGCTTATTGCTGGATGATAGTGTCCTGTAGGGTTAAGGGATGGCGTGGGCACTCCCAGGGCGACAGAGGGCACCTGGCCTTTAGAGAGTTCCCTGGAAAATTCCCCGCCCAGGCCTCTCGTCCACAAGTCTATCCTGCGCACAGTGTCTGTGCGAGGCTAGGAGTGCTTCTGGGCAGTGTTCCCCAGCGGAAATCGCGTGGTCCTCTAGGTGGCAGGGAGGGCTCCTGTGTCCACAGACAGGTGCCCAGGGACCCTGTGGAACTGCTGTGACCTCTAAAGGGTGGGTTAGGTGAGCCGAGGGAGGTGTGTGCTTGGGAGCCTGAGTGCGCATGCGCGGCCCACGTATAGGCCCGAAACGAGCCAGCCGCGGCTCGGAGAAAAGCCATCTCCTGGGGGCCTCCCCATGTTCTTCCACTCCTCAAGCGTGACCCCTTTACGGATGGAAGAAAGGGTGATCTTCGCAGTGGTGGGTTCGGGCCAGAGGGGTCTGCGGGTTTGCCTCCACGTACGCCAGGTGCCCGCACACAGGGCGCTGGTGTTCGAGCCCCGTGGAGGCAGAGGGCTGCTTATTGCTGGATGCAAGTGTCCTGCGGGGTCAAGGAATGGCATGGGCACTCCCCGGGCCACACAGGGCACCGGGCCCTTAGAGAGTTCCATGGGAATTCCCCCGCCCATGTCCCCGGTACCCAAGTATGTCCTTAACACACTGTCTCTGCTGGGCTGAAGGTGCTGATAGGCAGTGTGGCCTGTGGGAAATCGTGCGGTCCTCTGAGTGGCAGGGAGGGCTTCAGTTTCCCCGAACAGGTGCGCAGGGACCCTGTAAAACTGCTGTGACCTCTCAAGGTGGGTCATGTGACCCCTCAAGGGTGGGGCAGGTGACCTCCCAAGGGTGGGTCACGAGACCCCTCAAGGGTGGGTCACGGGACCCCTCAAGGGTGGGTCACGAGACCCCTAAAGGGCGGGTCACGTGACCCGAAAAGCGTGGGTCACGAGACCCCTCAAGGGTGGGTCACGTGACCCCTCAGGGGTGGGTCACGAGACCCCTCAGGGGTGGGTCACGAGACCCCTCAGGGGTGGGTCACGTGACCCCTCTGGGGTGGGTCACGAGACCCCTCAGGGGTGGGTCACGAGACCCCTCAGGGGTGGGTCACGTGACCCCTCTGGGGTGGGTCACGAGACCCCTCAGGGGTGGGTCACGTGACCCCTCTGGGGTGGGTCACGTGACCCCTCAGGGGTGGGTGACGTGACTCCTCAAGGGTGGGTCAGGAGACACCTCAAGGGTGAGTCCCGTGACCCGAGTGAGGCTTGTGGTGGGGAGCCTGAGTGCGCACGCGCGGCCCAGGTATAGGCCCAAAACCTGCCAGCCGCGGCTCGGAGAAAAGCCATCTCCTGGGGGCCTCCCCATGTTCCTCCACTCCTCAAGGAGGACCCCTTTACAGATGGAAGAAAAGGGGGATCTTCGCAGTGGTGGGTTCGGGCCAGAGGGGTCTGTGGGTTTGCCTGCACGTACGCCAGGTGCTCTCACAACGGGCCCAGGTGTTCGAGCCCCGTGGAGGCAGAGGGCTGCTTATTGCTGGATGATAGTGTCCTGCAGGGTTAAGGGATGGCGTGGGCACTCCCAGGGCGACAGAGGGCACCTGGCCTTTAGAGAGTTCCCTGGAAAATTCCCCGCCCAGGCCTCTCGTCCACAAGTCTATCCTGCGCACAGTGTCTGTGCGAGGCTAGGAGTGCTTCTGGGCAGTGTTCCCCAGCGGAAATCGCGTGGTCCTCTAGGTGGCAGGGAGGGCTCCTGTGTCCACAGACAGGTGCCCAGGGACCCTGTGGAACTGCTGTGACCTCTAAAGGGTGGGTTAGGTGAGCCGAGGGAGGTGTGTGCTTGGGAGCCTGAGTGCGCATGCGCGGCCCACGTATAGGCCCGAAACGAGCCAGCCGCGGCTCGGAGAAAAGCCATCTCCTGGGGGCCTCCCCATGTTCTTCCACTCCTCAAGCGTGACCCCTTTACGGATGGAAGAAAGGGTGATCTTCGCAGTGGTGGGTTCGGGCCAGAGGGGTCTGCGGGTTTGCCTCCACGTACCCCAGGTGCCCGCACACCGGGCGCAGGTGTTTGAGCCCCGTGGAGGCAGAGGGCTGCTTATTGCTGGATGCAAGTGTCCTGCGGGGTCAAGGAACGGCATGGGCACTCCCCGGGCCACACAGGGCACCGGGCCCTTAGAGAGTTCCATGGGAATTCCCCCGCCCATGTCCCCGGTACCCAAGTATGTCCTTAGCACACTGTCTGTGGTGGGCTGAAGGTGCTGATAGGCAGTGTGGCCTGTGGGAAATCGTGCGGTCCTCTGAGTGGCAGGGAGGGCTTCTGTTTCCCCGAACAGGTGCGCAGGGACCCTGTAAAACTGCTGTGACCTCTCAAGGTGGGTCATGTGACCCCTCAAGGGTGGGGCAGGTGACCTCCCAAGGGTGGGTCACGAGACCCCTCAAGGGTGGGTCACGGGACCCCTCAAGGGTGGGTCACGAGACCCCTAAAGGGCGGGTCACGTGACCCGAAAAGCGTGGGTCACGAGACCCCTCAAGGGTGGGTCACGTGACCCCTCAGGGGTGGGTCACGAGACCCCTCAGGGGTGGGTCACGCGACCCCTCAGGGGTGGGTCACGTGACCCCTCTGGGGTGGGTCACGAGACCCCTCAGGGGTGGGTCACGAGACCCCTCAGGGGTGGGTCACGTGACCCCTCTGGGGTGGGTCACGAGACCCCTCAGGGGTGGGTCACGTGACCCCTCTGGGGTGGGTCACGTGACCCCTCAGGGGTGGGTGACGTGACTCCTCAAGGGTGGGTCAGGAGACACCTCAAGGGTGAGTCCCGTGACCCGAGTGAGGCTTGTGGTGGGGAGCCTGAGTGCGCACGCGCGGCCCAGGTATAGGCCCAAAACCTGCCAGCCGCGGCTCGGAGAAAAGCCATCTCCTGGGGGCCTCCCCATGTTCTTCCACTCCTCAAGCGTGACCCCTTTACGGATGGAAGAAAGGGTGATCTTCGCAGTGGTGGGTTCGGGCCAGAGGGGTCTGCGGGTTTGCCTCCACGTACGCCAGGTGCTCTCACAACGGGCCCAGGTGTTCGAGCCCCGTGGAGGCAGAGGGCTGCTTATTGCTGGATGCAAGTGTCCTGCGGGGTCAAGGAAAGGCATGGGCACTCCCGGGGCCACACAGGGCACCGGGCCCTTAGAGAGTTCCATGGGAATTCCCCCGCCCATGTCCCCGGTACCCAAGTATGTCCTTAACACACTGTCTCTGCTGGGCTGAAGGTGCTGATAGGCAGTGTGGCCTGTGGGAAATCGTGCGGTCCTCTGAGTGGCAGGGAGGGCTTCAGTTTCCCCGAACAGGTGCGCAGGGACCCTGTAAAACTGCTGTGACCCCTCAAGGGTGGGTCACGTGACCCCTCAGGGGTGGGTCACGAGACCCCTCAGGGGTGGGTCACGAGACCCCTCAGGGGTGGGTCACGTGACCCCTCTGGGGTGGGTCACGAGACCCCTCAGGGGTGGGTCACGAGACCCCTCAGGGGTGGGTCACGTGACCCCTCTGGGGTGGGTCACGAGACCCCTCAGGGGTGGGTCACGTGACCCCTCTGGGGTGGGTCACGTGACCCCTCAGGGGTGGGTGACGTGACTCCTCAAGGGTGGGTCAGGAGACACCTCAAGGGTGAGTCCCGTGACCCGAGTGAGGCTTGTGGTGGGGAGCCTGAGTGCGCACGCGTGGCCCAGGTATAGGCCCAAAACCTGCCAGCCGCGGCTCGGAGAAAAGCCATCTCCTGGGGGCCTCCCCATGTTCCTCCACTCCTCAAGGAGGACCCCTTTACAGATGGAAGAAAAGGGGGATCTTCGCAGTGGTGGGTTCGGGCCAGAGGGGTCTGTGGGTTTGCCTGCACGTACGCCAGGTGCTCTCACAACGGGCCCAGGTGTTCGAGCCCCGTGGAGGCAGAGGGCTGCTTATTGCTGGATGATAGTGTCCTGTAGGGTTAAGGGATGGCGTGGGCACTCCCAGGGCGACAGAGGGCACCTGGCCTTTAGAGAGTTCCCTGGAAAATTCCCCGCCCAGGCCTCTCGTCCACAAGTCTATCCTGCGCACAGTGTCTGTGCGAGGCTAGGAGTGCTTCTGGGCAGTGTTCCCCAGCGGAAATCGCGTGGTCCTCTAGGTGGCAGGGAGGGCTCCTGTGTCCACAGACAGGTGCCCAGGGACCCTGTGGAACTGCTGTGACCTCTAAAGGGTGGGTTAGGTGAGCCGAGGGAGGTGTGTGCTTGGGAGCCTGAGTGCGCATGCGCGGCCCACGTATAGGCCCGAAACGAGCCAGCCGCGGCTCGGAGAAAAGCCATCTCCTGGGGGCCTCCCCATGTTCTTCCACTCCTCAAGCGTGACCCCTTTACGGATGGAAGAAAGGGTGATCTTCGCAGTGGTGGGTTCGGGCCAGAGGGGTCTGCGGGTTTGCCTCCACGTACGCCAGGTGCCCGCACACAGGGCGCTGGTGTTCGAGCCCCGTGGAGGCAGAGGGCTGCTTATTGCTGGATGCAAGTGTCCTGCGGGGTCAAGGAACGGCATGGGCACTCCCCGGGCCACACAGGGCACCGGGCCCTTAGAGAGTTCCATGGGAATTCCCCCGCCCATGTCCCCGGTACCCAAGTATGTCCTTAACACACTGTCTCTGCTGGGCTGAAGGTGCTGATAGGCAGTGTGGCCTGTGGGAAATCGTGCGGTCCTCTGAGTGGCAGGGAGGGCTTCAGTTTCCCCGAACAGGTGCGCAGGGACCCTGTAAAACTGCTGTGACCTCTCAAGGTGGGTCATGTGACCCCTCAAGGGTGGGGCAGGTGACCTCCCAAGGGTGGGTCACGAGACCCCTCAAGGGTGGGTCACGGGACCCCTCAAGGGTGGGTCACGAGACCCCTAAAGGGCGGGTCACGTGACCCGAAAAGCGTGGGTCACGAGACCCCTCAAGGGTGGGTCACGTGACCCCTCAGGGGTGGGTCACGAGACCCCTCAGGGGTGGGTCACGAGACCCCTCAGGGGTGGGTCACGTGACCCCTCTGGGGTGGGTCACGAGACCCCTCAGGGGTGGGTCACGAGACCCCTCAGGGGTGGGTCACGTGACCCCTCTGGGGTGGGTCACGAGACCCCTCAGGGGTGGGTCACGTGACCCCTCTGGGGTGGGTCACGTGACCCCTCAGGGGTGGGTGACGTGACTCCTCAAGGGTGGGTCAGGAGACACCTCAAGGGTGAGTCCCGTGACCCGAGTGAGGCTTGTGGTGGGGAGCCTGAGTGCGCACGCGCGGCCCAGGTATAGGCCCAAAACCTGCCAGCCGCGGCTCGGAGAAAAGCCATCTCCTGGGGGCCTCCCCATGTTCCTCCACTCCTCAAGGAGGACCCCTTTACAGATGGAAGAAAAGGGGGATCTTCGCAGTGGTGGGTTCGGGCCAGAGGGGTCTGTGGGTTTGCCTGCACGTACGCCAGGTGCTCTCACAACGGGCCCAGGTGTTCGAGCCCCGTGGAGGCAGAGGGCTGCTTATTGCTGGATGATAGTGTCCTGCAGGGTTAAGGGATGGCGTGGGCACTCCCAGGGCGACAGAGGGCACCTGGCCTTTAGAGAGTTCCCTGGAAAATTCCCCGCCCAGGCCTCTCGTCCACAAGTCTATCCTGCGCACAGTGTCTGTGCGAGGCTAGGAGTGCTTCTGGGCAGTGTTCCCCAGCGGAAATCGCGTGGTCCTCTAGGTGGCAGGGAGGGCTCCTGTGTCCACAGACAGGTGCCCAGGGACCCTGTGGAACTGCTGTGACCTCTAAAGGGTGGGTTAGGTGAGCCGAGGGAGGTGTGTGCTTGGGAGCCTGAGTGCGCATGCGCGGCCCACGTATAGGCCCGAAACGAGCCAGCCGCGGCTCGGAGAAAAGCCATCTCCTGGGGGCCTCCCCATGTTCTTCCACTCCTCAAGCGTGACCCCTTTACGGATGGAAGAAAGGGTGATCTTCGCAGTGGTGGGTTCGGGCCAGAGGGGTCTGCGGGTTTGCCTCCACGTACCCCAGGTGCCCGCACACCGGGCGCAGGTGTTTGAGCCCCGTGGAGGCAGAGGGCTGCTTATTGCTGGATGCAAGTGTCCTGCGGGGTCAAGGAACGGCATGGGCACTCCCCGGGCCACACAGGGCACCGGGCCCTTAGAGAGTTCCATGGGAATTCCCCCGCCCATGTCCCCGGTACCCAAGTATGTCCTTAGCACACTGTCTGAGGTGGGCTGAAGGTGCTGATAGGCAGTGTGGCCTGTGGGAAATCGTGCGGTCCTCTGAGTGGCAGGGAGGGCTTCTGTTTCCCCGAACAGGTGCGCAGGGACCCTGTAAAACTGCTGTGACCTCTCAAGGTGGGTCATGTGACCCCTCAAGGGTGGGGCAGGTGACCTCCCAAGGGTAGGTCACGAGACCCCTCAAGGGTGGGTCACGGGACCCCTCAAGGGTGGGTCACGAGACCCCTAAAGGGCGGGTCACGTGACCCGAAAAGCGTGGGTCACGAGACCCCTCAAGGGTGGGTCACGTGACCCCTCAGGGGTGGGTCACGAGACCCCTCAGGGGTGGGTCACGCGACCCCTCAGGGGTGGGTCACGTGACCCCTCTGGGGTGGGTCACGAGACCCCTCAGGGGTGGGTCACGAGACCCCTCAGGGGTGGGTCACGTGACCCCTCTGGGGTGGGTCACGAGACCCCTCAGGGGTGGGTCACGTGACCCCTCTGGGGTGGGTCACGTGACCCCTCAGGGGTGGGTGACGTGACTCCTCAAGGGTGGGTCAGGAGACACCTCAAGGGTGAGTCCCGTGACCCGAGTGAGGCTTGTGGTGGGGAGCCTGAGTGCGCACGCGCGGCCCACGTATAGGCCCAAAACCTGCCAGCCGCGGCTCGGAGAAAAGCCATCTCCTGGGGGCCTCCCCATGTTCTTCCACTCCTCAAGCGTGACCCCTTTACGGATGGAAGAAAGGGTGATCTTCGCAGTGGTGGGTTCGGGCCAGAGGGGTCTGCGGGTTTGCCTCCACGTAAGCCAGGTGCCCGCACACCGGGCGCAGGTGTTTGAGCCCCGTGGAGGCAGAGGGCTGCTTATTGCTGGATGCAAGTGTCCTGCGGGGTCAAGGAACGGCATGGGCATTCCCCGGGCCACACAGGGCACCGGGCCCTTAGAGAGTTCCATGGGAATTCCCCCGCCCATGTCCCCGGTACCCAAGTATGTCCTTAGCACACTGTCTGTGCTGGGCTGAAGGTGCTGATAGGCAGTGTGGCCTGTGGGAAATCGTGCGGTCCTCTGAGTGGCAGGGAGGGCTTCTGTTTCCCCGAACAGGTGCGCAGGGACCCTGTAAAACTGCTGTGACCTCTCAAGGTGGGTCATGTGACCCCTCAAGGGTGGGGCAGGTGACCCCCAAGGGTGGGTCACGAGACCCCTCAAGGGTGGGTCACGAGACCCCTAAAGGGCGGGTCACGTGACCCGAAAAGCGTGGGTCACGAGACCCCTCTGGGGTGGGTCACGTGACCCCTCAGGGGTGGGTCACGAGACCCCTCAGGGGTGAGTCACGTGACCCCTCTGGGGTGGGTCACGTGACCCCTCAGGGGTGGGTCACGAGACCCCTCAGGGGTGGGTCACGTGACCCCTCAGTGGTGGGTCACGTGACCCCTCAGGGGTGGGTGACGTGACTCCTCAAGGGTGGGTCAGGAGACACCTCAAGGGTGAGTCCCGTGACCTGAGTGAGGCTTGTGGTGGGGAGCCTGAGTGCGCACGCGCGGCCCAGGTATAGGCCCGAAACCTGCCAGCCGCGGCTGGGAGAAAAGCCATCTCCTGGGGGCCTCCCTATGTTCCTCCACTCCTCAAGGAGGACCCCTTTACAGATGGAAGAAAAGGGGGATCTTCGCAGTGGTGGGTTCGGGCCAGAGGGGTCTGTGGGTTTGCCTGCACGTACGCCAGGTGCTCTCACAACGGGCCCAGGTGTTCGAGCCCCGTGGAGGCAGAGGGCTGCTTATTGCTGGATGATAGTGTCCTGCAGGGTTAAGGGACGGCGTGGGCACTCCCAGGGCGACAGAGGGCACCTGGCCTTTAGAGAGTTCCCTGGAAAATTCCCCGCCCAGGCCTCTCGTCCACAAGTCTATCCTGCGCACAGTGTCTGTGCGAGGCTAGGAGTGCTTCTGGGCAGTGATCCCCAGCGGAAATCGCGTGGTCCTCTAGGTGGCAGGGAGGACTCCTGTGTCCACAGACAGGTGCCCAGGGACCCTGTGGAACTGCTGTGACCTCTAAAGGGTGGGTTAGGTGAGCCGAGGGAGGTGTGTGCTTGGGAGCCTGAGTGCGCATGCGCGGCCCACGTATAGGCCCGAAACGAGCCAGCCGCGGCTCGGAGAAAAGCCATCTCCTGGGGGCCTCCCCATGTTCTTCCACTCCTCAAGCGTGACCCCTTTACGGATGGAAGAAAGGGTGATCTTCGCAGTGGTGGGTTCGGGCCAGAGGGGTCTGCGGGTTTGCCTCCACGTAAGCCAGGTGCCCGCACACCGGGCGCAGGTGTTTGAGCCCCGTGGAGGCAGAGGGCTGCTTATTGCTGGATGCAAGTGTCCTGCGGGGTCAAGGAACGGCATGGGCACTCCCGGGGCCACACAGGGCACCGGGCCCTTAGAGAGTTCCATGGGAATTCCCCCGCCCATGTCCCCGGTACCCAAGTATGTCCTTAGCACACTGTCTGTGCGGGGCTGAAGGTGCTGCTAGGCAGTGTGGCCTGTGGGAAATCGTGCGGTCCTCTGAGTGGCAGGGAGGGCTTCTGTTTCCCCGAACAGGTGCGCAGGGACCCTGTAAAACTGCTGTGACCTCTCAAGGTGCGTCATGTGACCCCTCAAGGGTGGGGCAGGTGACCTCCCAAGGGTGGGTCACGAGACCCCTCAAGGGTGGGTCACGGGACCCCTCAAGGGTGGATCACGAGACCCCTAAAGGGCGGGTCACGTGACCCGAAAAGCGTGGGTCACGAGACCCCTCAAGGGTGGGTCACGTGACCCCTCAGGGGTGGGTCACGAGACCCCTCAGGGGTGGGTCACGTGACCCCTCTGGGGTGGGTCACGTGACCCCTCAGGGGTGGGTGACGTGACTCCTCAAGGGTGGGTCAGGAGACACCTCAAGGGTGAGTCCCGTGACCCGAGTGAGGCTTGTGGTGGGGAGCCTGAGTGCGCACGCGCGGCCCAGGTATAGGCCCAAAACCTGCCAGCCGCGGCTCGGAGAAAAGCCATCTCCTGGGGGCCTCCCCATGTTCCTCCACTCCTCAAGGAGGACCCCTTTACAGATGGAAGAAAAGGGGGATCTTCGCAGTGGTGGGTTCGGGCCAGAGGGGTCTGTGGGTTTGCCTGCACGTACGCCAGGTGCTCTCACAACGGGCCCAGGTGTTCGAGCCCCGTGGAGGCAGAGGGCTGCTTATTGCTGGATGATAGTGTCCTGCAGGGTTAAGGGATGGCGTGGGCACTCCCAGGGCGACAGAGGGCACCTGGCCTTTAGAGAGTTCCCTGGAAAATTCCCCGCCCAGGCCTCTCGTCCACAAGTCTATCCTGCGCACAGTGTCTGTGCGAGGCTAGGAGTGCTTCTGGGCAGTGTTCCCCAGCGGAAATCGCGTGGTCCTCTAGGTGGCAGGGAGGGCTCCTGTGTCCACAGACAGGTGCCCAGGGACCCTGTGGAACTGCTGTGACCTCTAAAGGGTGGGTTAGGTGAGCCGAGGGAGGTGTGTGCTTGGGAGCCTGAGTGCGCATGCGCGGCCCACGTATAGGCCCGAAACGAGCCAGCCGCGGCTCGGAGAAAAGCCATCTCCTGGGGGCCTCCCCATGTTCTTCCACTCCTCAAGCGTGACCCCTTTACGGATGGAAGAAAGGGTGAACTTCGCAGTGGTGGGTTCGGGCCAGAGGGGTCTGCGGGTTTGCCTCCACGTACGCCAGGTGCCCGCACACCGGGCGCAGGTGTTTGAGCCCCGTGGAGGCAGAGGGCTGCTTATTGCTGGATGCAAGTGTCCTGCGGGGTCAAGGAACGGCATGGGCACTCCCCGGGCCACACAGGGCACCGGGCCCTTAGAGAGTTCCATGGGAATTCCCCCGCCCATGTCCCCGGTACCCAAGTATGTCCTTAGCACACTGTCTGTGGTGGGCTGAAGGTGCTGATAGGCAGTGTGGCCTGTGGGAAATCGTGCGGTCCTCTGAGTGGCAGGGAGGGCTTCTGTTTCCCCGAACAGGTGCGCAGGGACCCTGTAAAACTGCTGTGACCTCTCAAGGTGGGTCATGTGACCCCTCAAGGGTGGGGCAGGTGACCTCCCAAGGGTAGGTCACGAGACCCCTCAAGGGTGGGTCACGGGACCCCTCAAGGGTGGGTCACGAGACCCCTAAAGGGCGGGTCACGTGACCCGAAAAGCGTGGGTCACGAGACCCCTCAAGGGTGGGTCACGTGACCCCTCAGGGGTGGGTCACGAGACCCCTCAGGGGTGGGTCACGAGACCCCTCAGGGGTGGGTCACGTGACCCCTCTGGGGTGGGTCACGAGACCCCTCAGGGGTGGGTCACGAGACCCCTCAGGGGTGGGTCACGTGACCCCTCTGGGGTGGGTCACGAGACCCCTCAGGGGTGGGTCACGTGACCCCTCTGGGGTGGGTCAGGAGACACCTCAAGGGTGAGTCCCGTGACCCGAGTGAGGCTTGTGGTGGGGAGCCTGAGTGCGCACGCGCGGCCCAGGTATAGGCCCAAAACCTGCCAGCCGCGGCTCGGAGAAAAGCCATCTCCTGGGGGCCTCCCCATGTTCCTCCACTCCTCAAGGAGGACCCCTTTACAGATGGAAGAAAAGGGGGATCTTCCCAGTGGTGGGTTCGGGCCAGAGGGGTCTGTGGGTTTGCCTGCACGTACGCCAGGTGCTCTCACAACGGGCCCAGGTGTTCGAGCCCCGTGGAGGCAGAGGGCTGCTTATTGCTGGATGATAGTGTCCTGCAGGGTTAAGGGATGGCGTGGGCACTCCCAGGGCGACAGAGGGCACCTGGCCTTTAGAGAGTTCCCTGGAAAATTCTCCGCCCAGGCCTCTCGTCCACAAGTCTATCCTGCGCACAGTGTCTGTGCGAGGCTAGGAGTGCTTCTGGGCAGTGTTCCCCAGCGGAAATCGCGTGGTCCTCTAGGTGGCAGGGAGGGCTCCTGTGTCCACAGACAGGTGCCCAGGGACCCTGTGGAACTGCTGTGACCTCTAAAGGGTGGGTTAGGTGAGCCGAGGGAGGTGTGTGCTTGGGAGCCTGAGTGCGCATGCGCGGCCCACGTATAGGCCCGAAACGAGCCAGCCGCGGCTCGGAGAAAAGCCATCTCCTGGGGGCCTCCCCATGTTCTTCCACTCCTCAAGCGTGACCCCTTTACGGATGGAAGAAAGGGTGATCTTCGCAGTGGTGGGTTCGGGCCAGAGGGGTCTGCGGGTTTGCCTCCACGTACGCCAGGTGCCCGCACACCGGGCGCTGGTGTTCGAGCCCCGTGGAGGCAGAGGGCTGCTTATTGCTGGATGCAAGTGTCCTGCGGGGTCAAGGAACGGCATGGGCACTCCCCGGGCCACACAGGGCACCGGGCCCTTAGAGAGTTCCATGGGAATTCCCCCGCCCATGTCCCCGGTACCCAAGTATGTCCTTAGCACACTGTCTGTGCTGGGCTGAAGGTGCTGATAGGCAGTGTGGCCTGTGGGAAATCGTGCGGTCCTCTGAGTGGCAGGGAGGGCTTCAGTTTCCCCGAACAGGTGCGCAGGGACCCTGTAAAACTGCTGTGACCTCTCAAGGTGGGTCATGTGACCCCTCAAGGGTGGGGCAGGTGACCTCCCAAGGGTGGGTCACGAGACCCCTCAAGGGTGGGTCACGGGACCCCTCAAGGGTGGGTCACGAGACCCCTAAATGGCGGGTCACGTGACCCGAAAAGCGTGGGTCACGAGACCCCTCAAGGGTGGGTCACGTGACCCCTCAGGGGTGGGTCACGAGACCCCTCAGGGGTGGGTCACGAGACCCCTCAGGGGTGGGTCACGTGACCCCTCTGGGGTGGGTCACGAGACCCCTCAGGGGTGGGTCACGTGACCCCTCAGGGGTGGGTCACGTGACCCCTCTGGGGTGGGTCACGAGACCCCTCAGGGTGGGTCACGTGACCCCTCTGGGGTGGGTCACGTGACCCCTCAGGGGTGGGTGACGTGACTCCTCAAGGGTGGGTCAGGAGACACCTCAAGGGTGAGTCCCGTGACCCGAGTGAGGCTTGTGGTGGGGAGCCTGAGTGCGCACGCGCGGCCCAGGTATAGGCCCAAAACCTGCCAGCCGCGGCTCGGAGAAAAGCCATCTCCTGGGGGCCTCCCCATGTTCCTCCACTCCTCAAGGAGGACCCCTTTACAGATGGAAGAAAAGGGGGATCTTCGCAGTGGTGGGTTCGGGCCAGAGGGGTCTGTGGGTTTGCCTGCACGTACGCCAGGTGCTCTCACAACGGGCCCAGGTGTTCGAGCCCCGTGGAGGCAGAGGGCTGCTTATTGCTGGATGATAGTGTCCTGCAGGGTTAAGGGATGGCGTGGGCACTCCCAGGGCGACAGAGGGCACCTGGCCTTTAGAGAGTTCCCTGGAAAATTCCCCGCCCAGGCCTCTCGTCCACAAGTCTATCCTGCGCACAGTGTCTGTGCGAGGCTAGGAGTGCTTCTGGGCAGTGTTCCCCAGCGGAAATCGCGTGGTCCTCTAGGTGGCAGGGAGGGCTCCTGTGTCCACAGACAGGTGCCCAGGGACCCTGTGGAACTGCTGTGACCTCTAAAGGGTGGGTTAGGTGAGCCGAGGGAGGTGTGTGCTTGGGAGCCTGAGTGCGCATGCGCGGCCCAGGTATAGGCCCGAAACGAGCCAGCCGCGGCTCGGAGAAAAGCCATCTCCTGGGGGCCTCCCCATGTTCTTCCACTCCTCAAGCGTGACCCCTTTACGGATGGAAGAAAGGGTGATCTTCGCAGTGGTGGGTTCGGGCCAGAGGGGTCTGCGGGTTTGCCTCCACGTACGCCAGGTGCCCGCACACCGGGCGCTGGTGTTCGAGCCCCGTGGAGGCAGAGGGCTGCTTATTGCTGGATGCAAGTGTCCTGCGGGGTCAAGGAACGGCATGGGCACTCCCCGGGCCACACAGGGCACCGGGCCCTTAGAGAGTTCCATGGGAATTCCCCCGCCCATGTCCCCGGTACCCAAGTATGTCCTTAGCACACTGTCTGTGCTGGGCTGAAGGTGCTGATAGGCAGTGTGGCCTGTGGGAAATCGTGCGGTCCTCTGAGTGGCAGGGAGGGCTTCAGTTTCCCCGAACAGGTGCGCAGGGACCCTGTAAAACTGCTGTGACCTCTCAAGGTGGGTCATGTGACCCCTCAAGGGTGGGGCAGGTGACCTCCCAAAGGTGGGTCACGAGACCCCTCAAGGGTGGGGCAGGTGACCTCCCAAGGGTAGGTCACGAGACCCCTCAAGGGTGGGTCACGGGACCCCTCAAGGGTGGGTCACGAGACCCCTCAGGGGTGGGTCACGAGACCCCTCAGGGGTGGGTCACGAGACCCCTCAGGGGTGGGTCACGTGACCCCTCTGGTGTGGGTCACGAGACGCCTCAGGGGTGGGTCACGAGACCCCTCAGGGGTGGGTCACGTGACCCCTCTGGGGTGGGTCACGAGACCCCTCAGGGGTGGGTCACGAGACCCCTCAGGGGTGGGTCACGTGACCCCTCTGGGGTGGGTCACGAGACCCCTCAGGGGTGGGTCACGTGACCCCTCTGTGGTGGGTCACGTGACCCCTCAGGGGTGGGTGACGTGACTCCTCAAGGGTGGGTCAGGAGACACCTCAAGGGTGAGTCCCGTGACCCGAGTGAGGCTTGTGGTGGGGAGCCTGAGTGCGCACGCGCGGCCCAGGTATAGGCCCAAAACCTGCCAGCCGCGGCTCGGAGAAAAGCCATCTCCTGGGGGCCTCCCCATGTTCCTCCACTCCTCAAGGAGGACCCCTTTACAGATGGAAGAAAAGGGGGATCTTCGCAGTGGTGGGTTCGGGCCAGAGGGGTCTGTGGGTTTGCCTGCACGTACGCCAGGTGCTCTCACAACGGGCCCAGGTGTTCGAGCCCCGTGGAGGCAGAGGGCTGCTTATTGCTGGATGATAGTGTCCTGCAGGGTTAAGGGATGGCGTGGGCACTCCCAGGGCGACAGAGGGCACCTGGCCTTTAGAGAGTTCCCTGGAAAATTCCCCGCCCAGGCCTCTCGTCCACAAGTCTATCCTGCGCACAGTGTCTGTGCGAGGCTAGGAGTGCTTCTGGGCAGTGTTCCCCAGCGGAAATCGCGTGGTCCTCTAGGTGGCAGGGAGGGCTCCTGTGTCCACAGACAGGTGCCCAGGGACCCTGTGGAACTGCTGTGACCTCTAAAGGGTGGGTTAGGTGAGCCGAGGGAGGTGTGTGCTTGGGAGCCTGAGTGCGCATGCGCGGCCCACGTATAGGCCCGAAACGAGCCAGCCGCGGCTCGGAGAAAAGCCATCTCCTGGGGGCCTCCCCATGTTCTTCCACTCCTCAAGCGTGACCCCTTTACGGATGGAAGAAAGGGTGATCTTCGCAGTGGTGGGTTCGGGCCAGAGGGGTCTGCGGGTTTGCCTCCACGTACGCCAGGTGCCCGCACACCGGGCGCTGGTGTTCGAGCCCCGTGGAGGCAGAGGGCTGCTTATTGCTGGATGCAAGTGTCCTGCGGGGTCAAGGAACGGCATGGGCACTCCCCGGGCCACACAGGGCACCGGGCCCTTAGAGAGTTCCATGGGAATTCCCCCGCCCATGTCCCCGGTACCCAAGTATGTCCTTAGCACACTGTCTGTGCTGGGCTGAAGGTGCTGATAGGCAGTGTGGCCTGTGGGAAATCGTGCGGTCCTCTGAGTGGCAGGGAGGGCTTCAGTTTCCCCGAACAGGTGCGCAGGGACCCTGTAAAACTGCTGTGACCTCTCAAGGTGGGTCATGTGACCCCTCAAGGGTGGGGCAGTTGACCTCCCAAGGGTGGGTCACGAGACCCCTCAAGGGTGGGTCACGGGACCCCTCAAGGGTGGGTCACGAGACCCCTAAAGGGCGGGTCACGTGACCCGAAAAGCGTGGGTCACGAGACCCCTCAAGGGTGGGTCACGTGACCCCTCAGGGGTGGGTCACGAGACCCCTCAGGGGTGGGTCACGCGACCCCTCAGGGGTGGGTCACGTGACCCCTCTGGGGTGGGTCACGAGACCCCTCAGGGGTGGGTCACGAGACCCCTCAGGGGTGGGTCACGTGACCCCTCTGGGGTGGGTCACGAGACCCCTCAGGGGTGGGTCACGTGACCCCTCTGGGGTGGGTCACGTGACCCCTCAGGGGTGGGTGACGTGACTCCTCAAGGGTGGGTCAGGAGACACCTCAAGGGTGAGTCCCGTGACCCGAGTGAGGCTTGTGGTGGGGAGCCTGAGTGCGCACGCGCGGCCCAGGTATAGGCCCAAAACCTGCCAGCCGCGGCTCGGAGAAAAGCCATCTCCTGGGGGCCTCCCCATGTTCCTCCACTCCTCAAGGAGGACCCCTTTACAGATGGAAGAAAAGGGGGATCTTCGCAGTGGTGGGTTCGGGCCAGAGGGGTCTGTGGGTTTGCCTGCACGTACGCCAGGTGCTCTCACAACGGGCCCAGGTGTTCGAGCCCCGTGGAGGCAGAGGGCTGCTTATTGCTGGATGATAGTGTCCTGCAGGGTTAAGGGATGGCGTGGGCACTCCCAGGGCGACAGAGGGCACCTGGCCTTTAGAGAGTTCCCTGGAAAATTCCCCGCCCAGGCCTCTCGTCCACAAGTCTATCCTGCGCACAGTGTCTGTGCGAGGCTAGGAGTGCTTCTGGGCAGTGTTCCCCAGCGGAAATCGCGTGGTCCTCTAGGTGGCAGGGAGGGCTCCTGTGTCCACAGACAGGTGCCCAGGGACCCTGTGGAACTGCTGTGACCTCTAAAGGGTGGGTTAGGTGAGCCGAGGGAGGTGTGTGCTTGGGAGCCTGAGTGCGCATGCGCGGCCCAGGTATAGGCCCGAAACGAGCCAGCCGCGGCTCGGAGAAAAGCCATCTCCTGGGGGCCTCCCCATGTTCTTCCACTCCTCAAGCGTGACCCCTTTACGGATGGAAGAAAGGGTGATCTTCGCAGTGGTGGGTTCGGGCCAGAGGGGTCTGCGGGTTTGCCTCCACGTACGCCAGGTGCCCGCACACCGGGCGCTGGTGTTCGAGCCCCGTGGAGGCAGAGGGCTGCTTATTGCTGGATGCAAGTGTCCTGCGGGGTCAAGGAACGGCATGGGCACTCCCCGGGCCACACAGGGCACCGGGCCCTTAGAGAGTTCCATGGGAATTCCCCCGCCCATGTCCCCGGTACCCAAGTATGTCCTTAGCACACTGTCTGTGCTGGGCTGAAGGTGCTGATAGGCAGTGTGGCCTGTGGGAAATCGTGCGGTCCTCTGAGTGGCAGGGAGGGCTTCAGTTTCCCCGAACAGGTGCGCAGGGACCCTGTAAAACTGCTGTGACCTCTCAAGGTGGGTCATGTGACCCCTCAAGGGTGGGGCAGGTGACCTCCCAAAGGTGGGTCACGAGACCCCTCAAGGGTGGGGCAGGTGACCTCCCAAGGGTAGGTCACGAGACCCCTCAAGGGTGGGTCACGGGACCCCTCAAGGGTGGGTCACGAGACCCCTCAGGGGTGGGTCACGAGACCCCTCAGGGGTGGGTCACGAGACCCCTCAGGGGTGGGTCACGTGACCCCTCTGGTGTGGGTCACGAGACGCCTCAGGGGTGGGTCACGAGACCCCTCAGGGGTGGGTCACGTGACCCCTCTGGGGTGGGTCACGAGACCCCTCAGGGGTGGGTCACGAGACCCCTCAGGGGTGGGTCACGTGACCCCTCTGGGGTGGGTCACGAGACCCCTCAGGGGTGGGTCACGTGACCCCTCAGGGGTGGGTCACGTGACCCCTCAGGGGTGGGTGACGTGACTCCTCAAGGGTGGGTCAGGAGACACCTCAAGGGTGAGTCCCGTGACCCGAGTGAGGCTTGTGGTGGGGAGCCTGAGTGCGCACGCGCGGCCCAGGTATAGGCCCAAAACCTGCCAGCCGCGGCTCGGAGAAAAGCCATCTCCTGGGGGCCTCCCCATGTTCCTCCACTCCTCAAGGAGGACCCCTTTACAGATGGAAGAAAAGGGGGATCTTCGCAGTGGTGGGTTCGGGCCAGAGGGGTCTGTGGGTTTGCCTGCACGTACGCCAGGTGCTCTCACAACGGGCCCAGGTGTTCGAGCCCCGTGGAGGCAGAGGGCTGCTTATTGCTGGATGATAGTGTCCTGCAGGGTTAAGGGATGGCGTGGGCACTCCCAGGGCGACAGAGGGCACCTGGCCTTTAGAGAGTTCCCTGGAAAATTCCCCGCCCAGGCCTCTCGTCCACAAGTCTATCCTGCGCACAGTGTCTGTGCGAGGCTAGGAGTGCTTCTGGGCAGTGTTCCCCAGCGGAAATCGCGTGGTCCTCTAGGTGGCAGGGAGGGCTCCTGTGTCCACAGACAGGTGCCCAGGGACCCTGTGGAACTGCTGTGACCTCTAAAGGGTGGGTTAGGTGAGCCGAGGGAGGTGTGTGCTTGGGAGCCTGAGTGCGCATGCGCGGCCCACGTATAGGCCCGAAACGAGCCAGCCGCGGCTCGGAGAAAAGCCATCTCCTGGGGGCCTCCCCATGTTCTTCCACTCCTCAAGCGTGACCCCTTTACGGATGGAAGAAAGGGTGATCTTCGCAGTGGTGGGTTCGGGCCAGAGGGGTCTGCGGGTTTGCCTCCACGTACGCCAGGTGCCCGCACACCGGGCGCTGGTGTTCGAGCCCCGTGGAGGCAGAGGGCTGCTTATTGCTGGATGCAAGTGTCCTGCGGGGTCAAGGAACGGCATGGGCACTCCCCGGGCCACACAGGGCACCGGGCCCTTAGAGAGTTCCATGGGAATTCCCCCGCCCATGTCCCCGTTACCCAAGTCTGTCCTTAGCACACTGTCTGTGCGGGGCTGAAGGTGCTGCTAGGCAGTGTGGCCTGTGGGAAATCGTGCGGTCCTCTGAGTGGCAGGGAGGGCTTCTGTTTCCCCGAACAGGTGCGCAGGGACCCTGTAAAACTGCTGTGACCTCTCAAGGTGCGTCATGTGACCCCTCAAGGGTGGGGCAGGTGACCTCCCAAGGGTGGGTCACGAGACCCCTCAAGGGTGGGTCACGGGACCCCTCAAGGGTGGATCACGAGACCCCTAAAGGGCGGGTCACGTGACCCGAAAAGCGTGGGTCACGAGACCCCTCAAGGGTGGGTCACGTGACCCCTCAGGGGTGGGTCACGAGACCCCTCAGGGGTGGGTCACGTGACCCCTCTGGGGTGGTGACGTGACCCCTCAGGGGTGGGTCACGAGACCCCTCAGGGGTGGGTCACGTGACCCCTCAGGGGTGGGTCACGTGACCCCTCAGGGGTGGGTGACGTGACTCCTCAAGGGTGGGTCAGGAGACACCTCAAGGGTGAGTCCCGTGACCCGAGTGAGGCTTGTGGTGGGGAGCCTGAGTGCGCACGCGCGGCCCAGGTATAAGCCCAAAACCTGCCAGCCGCGGCTCGGAGAAAAGCCATCTCCTGGGGGCCTCCCCATGTTCCTCCACTCCTCAAGGAGGACCCCTTTACAGATGGAAGAAAAGGGGGATCTTCGCAGTGGTGGGTTCGGGCCAGAGGGGTCTGTGGGTTTGCCTGCACGTACGCCAGGTGCTCTCACAACGGGCCCAGGTGTTCGAGCCCCGTGGAGGCAGAGGGCTGCTTATTGCTGGATGATAGTGTCCTGCAGGGTTAAGGGATGGCGTGGGCACTCCCAGGGCGACAGAGGGCACCTGGCCTTTAGAGAGTTCCCTGGAAAATTCCCCGCCCAGGCCTCTCGTCCACAAGTCTATCCTGCGCACAGTGTCTGTGCGAGGCTAGGAGTGCTTCTGGGCAGTGTTCCCCAGCGGAAATCGCGTGGTCCTCTAGGTGGCAGGGCGGGCTCCTGTGTCCACAGACAGGTGCCCAGGGACCCTGTGGAACTGCTGTGACCTCTAAAGGGTGGGTTAGGTGAGCCGAGGGAGGTGTGTGCTTGGGAGCCTGAGTGCGCATGCGCGGCCCACGTATAGGCCCGAAACGAGCCAGCCGCGGCTCGGAGAAAAGCCATCTCCTGGGGGCCTCCCCATGTTCTTCCACTCCTCAAGCGTGACCCCTTTACGGATGGAAGAAAGGGTGATCTTCGCAGTGGTGGGTTCGGGCCAGAGGGGTCTGCGGGTTTGCCTCCACGTACGCCAGGTGCCCGCACACCGGGCGCTGGTGTTTGAGCCCCGTGGAGGCAGAGGGCTGCTTATTGCTGGATGCAAGTGTCCTGCGGGGTCAAGGAACGGCATGGGCACTCCCGGGGCCACACAGGGCACCGGGCCCTTAGAGAGTTCCATGGGAATTCCCCCGCCCATGTCCCCGGTACCCAAGTCTGTCCTTAGCACACTGTCTGTGCGGGGCTGAAGGTGCTGCTAGGCAGTGTGGCCTGTGGGAAATCGTGCGGTCCTCTGAGTGGCAGGGAGGGCTTCTGTTTCCCCGAACAGGTGCGCAGGGACCCTGTAAAACTGCTGTGACCTCTCAAGGTGCGTCATGTGACCCCTCAAGGGTGGGGCAGGTGACCTCCCAAGGGTGGGTCACGAGACCCCTCATGGGTGGGTCACTGGACCCCTCAAGGGTGGATCACGAGACCCCTAAAGGGCGGGTCACGTGACCCGAAAAGCGTGGGTCACGAGACCCCTCAAGGGTGGGTCACGTGACCCCTCAGGGGTGGGTCACGAGACCCCTCAGGGGTGGGTCACGTGACCCCTCTGGGGTGGTGACGTGACCCCTCAGGGGTGGGTCACGAGACCCCTCAGGGGTGGGTCACGTGACCCCTCAGGGGTGGGTCACGTGACCCCTCAGGGGTGGGTGACGTGACTCCTCAAGGGTGGGTCAGGAGACACCTCAAGGGTGAGTCCCGTGACCCGAGTGAGGCTTGTGGTGGGGAGCCTGAGTGCGCACGCGCGGCCCAGGTATAAGCCCAAAACCTGCCAGCCGCGGCTCGGAGAAAAGCCATCTCCTGGGGGCCTCCCCATGTTCCTCCACTCCTCAAGGAGGACCCCTTTACAGATGGAAGAAAAGGGGGATCTTCGCAGTGGTGGGTTCGGGCCAGAGGGGTCTGTGGGTTTGCCTGCACGTACGCCAGGTGCTCTCACAACGGGCCCAGGTGTTCGAGCCCCGTGGAGGCAGAGGGCTGCTTATTGCTGGATGATAGTGTCCTGCAGGGTTAAGGGATGGCGTGGGCACTCCCAGGGCGACAGAGGGCACCTGGCCTTTAGAGAGTTCCCTGGAAAATTCCCCGCCCAGGCCTCTCGTCCACAAGTCTATCCTGCGCACAGTGTCTGTGCGAGGCTAGGAGTGCTTCTGGGCAGTGTTCCCCAGCGGAAATCGCGTGGTCCTCTAGGTGGCAGGGCGGGCTCCTGTGTCCACAGACAGGTGCCCAGGGACCCTGTGGAACTGCTGTGACCTCTAAAGGGTGGGTTAGGTGAGCCGAGGGAGGTGTGTGCTTGGGAGCCTGAGTGCGCATGCGCGGCCCACGTATAGGCCCGAAACGAGCCAGCCGCGGCTCGGAGAAAAGCCATCTCCTGGGGGCCTCCCCATGTTCTTCCACTCCTCAAGCGTGACCCCTTTACGGATGGAAGAAAGGGTGATCTTCGCAGTGGTGGGTTCGGGCCAGAGGGGTCTGCGGGTTTGCCTCCACGTACGCCAGGTGCCCGCACACCGGGCGCTGGTGTTTGAGCCCCGTGGAGGCAGAGGGCTGCTTATTGCTGGATGCAAGTGTCCTGCGGGGTCAAGGAACGGCATGGGCACTCCCGGGGCCACACAGGGCACCGGGCCCTTAGAGAGTTCCATGGGAATTCCCCCGCCCATGTCCCCGGTACCCAAGTCTGTCCTTAGCACACTGTCTGTGCGGGGCTGAAGGTGCTGCTAGGCAGTGTGGCCTGTGGGAAATCGTGCGGTCCTCTGAGTGGCAGGGAGGGCTTCTGTTTCCCCGAACAGGTGCGCAGGGACCCTGTAAAACTGCTGTGACCTCTCAAGGTGCGTCATGTGACCCCTCAAGGGTGGGGCAGGTGACCTCCCAAGGGTGGGTCACGAGACCCCTCATGGGTGGGTCACTGGACCCCTCAAGGGTGGATCACGAGACCCCTAAAGGGCGGGTCACGTGACCCGAAAAGCGTGGGTCACGAGACCCCTCAAGGGTGGGTCACGTGACCCCTCAGGGGTGGGTCACGAGACCCCTCAGGGGTGGGTCACGTGACCCCTTTGGGGTGGTGACGTGACCCCTCAGGGATGGGTCACGAGACCCCTCAGGGGTGGGTCACGTGACCCCTCAGGGGTGGGTCACGTGACCCCTCAGGGGTGGGTGACGTGACTCCTCAAGGGTGGGTCAGGAGACACCTCAAGGGTGAGTCCCGTGACCCGAGTGAGGCTTGTGGTGGGGAGCCTGAGTGCGCACGCGCGGCCCAGGTATAGGCCCAAAACCTGCCAGCCGCGGCTCGGAGAAAAGCCATCTCCTGGGGGCCTCCCCATGTTCCTCCACTCCTCAAGGAGGACCCCTTTACAGATGGAAGAAAAGGGGGATCTTCGCAGTGGTGGGTTCGGGCCAGAGGGGTCTGTGGGTTTGCCTGCACGTACGCCAGGTGCTCTCACAACGGGCCCAGGTGTTCGAGCCCCGTGGAGGCAGAGGGCTGCTTATTGCTGGATGATAGTGTCCTGCAGGGTTAAGGGATGGCGTGGGCACTCCCAGGGCGACAGAGGGCACCTGGCCTTTAGAGAGTTCCCTGGAAAATTCCCCGCCCAGGCCTCTCGTCCACAAGTCTATCCTGCGCACAGTGTCTGTGCGAGTCTAGGAGTGCTTCTGGGCAGTGTTCCCCAGCGGAAATCGCGTGGTCCTCTAGGTGGCAGGGAGGGCTCCTGTGTCCACAGACAGGTGCCCAGGGACCCTGTGGAACTGCTGTGACCTCTAAAGGGTGGGTTAGGTGAGCCGAGGGAGGTGTGTGCTTGGGAGCCTGAGTGCGCATGCGCGGCCCACGTATAGGCCCGAAACGAGCCAGCCGCGGCTCGGAGAAAAGCCATCTCCTGGGGGCCTCCCCATGTTCTTCCACTCCTCAAGCGTGACCCCTTTACGGATGGAAGAAAGGGTGATCTTCGCAGTGGTGGGTTCGGGCCAGAGGGGTCTGCGGGTTTGCCTCCACGTACGCCAGGTGCCCGCACACCGGGCGCTGGTGTTTGAGCCCCGTGGAGGCAGAGGGCTGCTTATTGCTGGATGCAAGTGTCCTGCGGGGTCAAGGAACGGCATGGGCACTCCCGGGGCCACACAGGGCACCGGGCCCTTAGAGAGTTCCATGGGAATTCCCCCGCCCATGTCCCCGTTACCCAAGTCTGTCCTTAGCACACTGTCTGTGCGGGGCTGAAGGTGCTGCTAGGCAGTGTGGCCTGTGGGAAATCGTGCGGTCCTCTGAGTGGCAGGGAGGGCTTCTGTTTCCCCGAACAGGTGCGCAGGGACCCTGTAAAACTGCTGTGACCTCTCAAGGTGCGTCATGTGACCCCTCAAGGGTGGGGCAGGTGACCTCCCAAGGGTGGGTCACGAGACCCCTCATGGGTGGGTCACTGGACCCCTCAAGGGTGGATCACGAGACCCCTAAAGGGCGGGTCACGTGACCCGAAAAGCGTGGGTCACGAGACCCCTCAAGGGTGGGTCACGTGACCCCTCAGGGGTGGGTCACGAGACCCCTCAGGGGTGGGTCACGTGACCCCTCTGGGGTGGTGACGTGACCCCTCAGGGGTGGGTCACGAGACCCCTCAGGGGTGGGTCACGTGACCCCTCAGGGGTGGGTCACGTGACCCCTCAGGGGTGGGTGACGTGACTCCTCAAGGGTGGGTCAGGAGACACCTCAAGGGTGAGTCCCGTGACCCGAGTGAGGCTTGTGGTGGGGAGCCTGAGTGCGCACGCGCGGCCCAGGTATAGGCCCAAAACCTGCCAGCCGCGGCTCGGAGAAAAGCCATCTCCTGGGGGCCTCCCCATGTTCCTCCACTCCTCAAGGAGGACCCCTTTACAGATGGAAGAAAAGGGGGATCTTCGCAGTGGTGGGTTCGGGCCAGAGGGGTCTGTGGGTTTGCCTGCACGTACGCCAGGTGCTCTCACAACGGGCCCAGGTGTTCGAGCCCCGTGGAGGCAGAGGGCTGCTTATTGCTGGATGATAGTGTCCTGCAGGGTTAAGGGATGGCGTGGGCACTCCCAGGGCGACAGAGGGCACCTGGCCTTTAGAGAGTTCCCTGGAAAATTCCCCGCCCAGGCCTCTCGTCCACAAGTCTATCCTGCGCACAGTGTCTGTGCGAGGCTAGGAGTGCTTCTGGGCAGTGTTCCCCAGCGGAAATCGCGTGGTCCTCTAGGTGGCAGGGAGGGCTCCTGTGTCCACAGACAGGTGCCCAGGGACCCTGTGGAACTGCTGTGACCTCTAAAGGGTGGGTTAGGTGAGCCGAGGGAGGTGTGTGCTTGGGAGCCTGAGTGCGCATGCGCGGCCCACGTATAGGCCCGAAACGAGCCAGCCGCGGCTCGGAGAAAAGCCATCTCCTGGGGGCCTCCCCATGTTCTTCCACTCCTCAAGCGTGACCCCTTTACGGATGGAAGAAAGGGTGATCTTCGCAGTGGTGGGTTCGGGCCAGAGGGGTCTGCGGGTTTGCCTCCACGTACGCCAGGTGCCCGCACAACGGGCACAGGTGTTTGAGCCCCGTGGAGGCAGAGGGCTGCTTATTGCTGGATGCAAGTGTCCTGCGGGGTCAAGGAACGGCATGGGCACTCCCCGGGCCACACAGGGCACCGGGCCCTTAGAGAGTTCCATGGGAATTCCCCCGCCCATGTCCCCGTTACCCAAGTCTGTCCTTAGCACACTGTCTGTGCGGGGCTGAAGGTGCTGCTAGGCAGTGTGGCCTGTGGGAAATCGTGCGGTCCTCTGAGTGGCAGGGAGGGCTTCTGTTTCCCCGAACAGGTGCGCAGGGACCCTGTAAAACTGCTGTGACCTCTCAAGGTGCGTCATGTGACCCGTCAAGGGTGGGGCAGGTGACCTCCCAAGGGTGGGTCACGAGACCCCTCAAGGGTGGGTCACGGGACCCCTCAAGGGTGGATCACGAGACCCCTAAAGGGCGGGTCACGTGACCCGAAAAGCGTGGGTCACGAGACCCCTCAGGGGTGGGTCACGTGACCCCTCAAGGGTGGGTCACGTGACCCCTCAGGGGTGGGTCACGAGACCCCTCAGGGGTGGGTCACGTGACCCCTTTGGGGTGGTGACGTGACCCCTCAGGGATGGGTCACGAGACCCCTCAGGGGTGGGTCACGTGACCCCTCAGGGGTGGGTCACGTGACCCCTCAGGGGTGGGTGACGTGACTCCTCAAGGGTGGGTCAGGAGACACCTCAAGGGTGAGTCCCGTGACCCGAGTGAGGCTTGTGGTGGGGAGCCTGAGTGCGCACGCGCGGCCCAGGTATAGGCCCAAAACCTGCCAGCCGCGGCTCAGAGAAAAGCCATCTCCTGGGGGCCTCCCCATGTTCCTCCACTCCTCAAGGAGGACCCCTTTACAGATGGAAGAAAAGGGGGATCTTCGCAGTGGTGGGTTCGGGCCAGAGGGGTCTGTGGGTTTGCCTGCACGTACGCCAGGTGCTCTCACAACGGGCCCAGGTGTTCGAGCCCCGTGGAGGCAGAGGGCTGCTTATTGCTGGATGATAGTGTCCTGCAGGGTTAAGGGATGGCGTGGGCACTCCCAGGGCGACAGAGGGCACCTGGCCTTTAGAGAGTTCCCTGGAAAATTCCCCGCCCAGGCCTCTCGTCCACAAGTCTATCCTGCGCACAGTGTCTGTGCGAGGCTAGGAGTGCTTCTGGGCAGTGTTCCCCAGCGGAAATCGCGTGGTCCTCTAGGTGGCAGGGAGGGCTCCTGTGTCCACAGACAGGTGCCCAGGGACCCTGTGGAACTGCTGTGACCTCTAAAGGGTGGGTTAGGTGAGCCGAGGGAGGTGTGTGCTTGGGAGCCTGAGTGCGCATGCGCGGCCCACGTATAGGCCCGAAACGAGCCAGCCGCGGCTCGGAGAAAAGCCATCTCCTGGGGGCCTCCCCATGTTCTTCCACTCCTCAAGCGTGACCCCTTTACGGATGGAAGAAAGGGTGATCTTCGCAGTGGTGGGTTCGGGCCAGAGGGGTCTGCGGGTTTGCCTCCACGTACGCCAGGTGCCCGCACACCGGGCGCTGGTGTTTGAGCCCCGTGGAGGCAGAGGGCTGCTTATTGCTGGATGCAAGTGTCCTGCGGGGTCAAGGAACGGCATGGGCACTCCCGGGGCCACACAGGGCACCGGGCCCTTAGAGAGTTCCATGGGAATTCCCCCGCCCATGTCCCCGTTACCCAAGTCTGTCCTTAGCACACTGTCTGTGCGGGGCTGAAGGTGCTGCTAGGCAGTGTGGCCTGTGGGAAATCGTGCGGTCCTCTGAGTGGCAGGGAGGGCTTCTGTTTCCCCGAACAGGTGCGCAGGGACCCTGTAAAACTGCTGTGACCTCTCAAGGTGCGTCATGTGACCCCTCAAGGGTGGGGCAGGTGACCTCCCAAGGGTGGGTCACGAGACCCCTCATGGGTGGGTCACTGGACCCCTCAAGGGTGGATCACGAGACCCCTAAAGGGCGGGTCACGTGACCCGAAAAGCGTGGGTCACGAGACCCCTCAAGGGTGGGTCACGTGACCCCTCAGGGGTGGGTCACGAGACCCCTCAGGGGTGGGTCACGTGACCCCTCTGGGGTGGTGACGTGACCCCTCAGGGGTGGGTCACGAGACCCCTCAGGGGTGGGTCACGTGACCCCTCAGGGGTGGGTCACGTGACCCCTCAGGGGTGGGTGACGTGACTCCTCAAGGGTGGGTCAGGAGACACCTCAAGGGTGAGTCCCGTGACCCGAGTGAGGCTTGTGGTGGGGAGCCTGAGTGCGCACGCGCGGCCCAGGTATAGGCCCAAAACCTGCCAGCCGCGGCTCGGAGAAAAGCCATCTCCTGGGGGCCTCCCCATGTTCCTCCACTCCTCAAGGAGGACCCCTTTACAGATGGAAGAAAAGGGGGATCTTCGCAGTGGTGGGTTCGGGCCAGAGGGGTCTGTGGGTTTGCCTGCACGTACGCCAGGTGCTCTCACAACGGGCCCAGGTGTTCGAGCCCCGTGGAGGCAGAGGGCTGCTTATTGCTGGATGATAGTGTCCTGCAGGGTTAAGGGATGGCGTGGGCACTCCCAGGGCGACAGAGGGCACCTGGCCTTTAGAGAGTTCCCTGGAAAATTCCCCGCCCAGGCCTCTCGTCCACAAGTCTATCCTGCGCACAGTGTCTGTGCGAGGCTAGGAGTGCTTCTGGGCAGTGTTCCCCAGCGGAAATCGCGTGGTCCTCTAGGTGGCAGGGAGGGCTCCTGTGTCCACAGACAGGTGCCCAGGGACCCTGTGGAACTGCTGTGACCTCTAAAGGGTGGGTTAGGTGAGCCGAGGGAGGTGTGTGCTTGGGAGCCTGAGTGCGCATGCGCGGCCCACGTATAGGCCCGAAACGAGCCAGCCGCGGCTCGGAGAAAAGCCATCTCCTGGGGGCCTCCCCATGTTCTTCCACTCCTCAAGCGTGACCCCTTTACGGATGGAAGAAAGGGTGATCTTCGCAGTGGTGGGTTCGGGCCAGAGGGGTCTGCGGGTTTGCCTCCACGTACGCCAGGTGCCCGCACAACGGGCACAGGTGTTTGAGCCCCGTGGAGGCAGAGGGCTGCTTATTGCTGGATGCAAGTGTCCTGCGGGGTCAAGGAACGGCATGGGCACTCCCCGGGCCACACAGGGCACCGGGCCCTTAGAGAGTTCCATGGGAATTCCCCCGCCCATGTCCCCGGTACCCAAGTATGTCCTTAGCACACTGTCTGTGCTGGGCTGAAGGTGCTGATAGGCAGTGTGGCCTGTGGGAAATCGTGCGGTCCTCTGAGTGGCAGGGAGGGCTTCAGTTTCCCCGAACAGGTGCGCAGGGACCCTGTAAAACTGCTGTGACCTCTCAAGGTGGGTCATGTGACCCCTCAAGGGTGGGGCAGGTGACCTCCCAAGGGTGGGTCACGAGACCCCTCAAGGGTGGGTCACGGGACCCCTCAAGGGTGGGTCACGAGACCCCTAAAGGGCGGGTCACGTGACCCGAAAAGCGTGGGTCACGAGACCCCTCAAGGGTGGGTCACGTGACCCCTCAGGGGTGGGTCACGAGACCCCTCAGGGGTGGGTCACGAGACCCCTCAGGGGTGGGTCACGTGACCCCTCTGGGGTGGGTCACGAGACCCCTCAGGGGTGGGTCACGTGACCCCTCAGGGGTGGGTCACGTGACCCCTCTGGGGTGGGTCACGAGACCCCTCAGGGGTGGGTCACGTGACCCCTCAGGGGTGGGTCACGTGACCCCTCAGGGGTGGGTGACGTGACTCCTCAAGGGTGGGTCAGGAGACACCTCAAGGGTGAGTCCCGTGACCCGAGTGAGGCTTGTGGTGGGGAGCCTGAGTGCGCACGCGCGGCCCAGGTATAGGCCCAAAACCTGCCAGCCGCGGCTCGGAGAAAAGCCATCTCCTGGGGGCCTCCCCATGTTCCTCCACTCCTCAAGGAGGACCCCTTTACAGATGGAAGAAAAGGGGGATCTTCGCAGTGGTGGGTTCGGGCCAGAGGGGTCTGTGGGTTTGCCTGCACGTACGCCAGGTGCTCTCACAACGGGCCCAGGTGTTCGAGCCCCGTGGAGGCAGAGGGCTGCTTATTGCTGGATGATAGTGTCCTGCAGGGTTAAGGGATGGCGTGGGCACTCCCAGGGCGACAGAGGGCACCTGGCCTTTAGAGAGTTCCCTGGAAAATTCCCCGCCCAGGCCTCTCGTCCACAAGTCTATCCTGCGCACAGTGTCTGTGCGAGGCTAGGAGTGCTTCTGGGCAGTGTTCCCCAGCGGAAATCGCGTGGTCCTCTAGGTGGCAGGGAGGGCTCCTGTGTCCACAGACAGGTGCCCAGGGACCCTGTGGAACTGCTGTGACCTCTAAAGGGTGGGTTAGGTGAGCCGAGGGAGGTGTGTGCTTGGGAGCCTGAGTGCGCATGCGCGGCCCAGGTATAGGCCCGAAACGAGCCAGCCGCGGCTCGGAGAAAAGCCATCTCCTGGGGGCCTCCCCATGTTCTTCCACTCCTCAAGCGTGACCCCTTTACGGATGGAAGAAAGGGTGATCTTCGCAGTGGTGGGTTCGGGCCAGAGGGGTCTGCGGGTTTGCCTCCACGTACGCCAGGTGCCCGCACACCGGGCGCTGGTGTTCGAGCCCCGTGGAGGCAGAGGGCTGCTTATTGCTGGATGCAAGTGTCCTGCGGGGTCAAGGAACGGCATGGGCACTCCCCGGGCCACACAGGGCACCGGGCCCTTAGAGAGTTCCATGGGAATTCCCCCGCCCATGTCCCCGGTACCCAAGTATGTCCTTAGCACACTGTCTGTGCTGGGCTGAAGGTGCTGATAGGCAGTGTGGCCTGTGGGAAATCGTGCGGTCCTCTGAGTGGCAGGGAGGGCTTCAGTTTCCCCGAACAGGTGCGCAGGGACCCTGTAAAACTGCTGTGACCTCTCAAGGTGGGTCATGTGACCCCTCAAGGGTGGGGCAGGTGACCTCCCAAAGGTGGGTCACGAGACCCCTCAAGGGTGGGGCAGGTGACCTCCCAAGGGTAGGTCACGAGACCCCTCAAGGGTGGGTCACGGGACCCCTCAAGGGTGGGTCACGAGACCCCTCAGGGGTGGGTCACGAGACCCCTCAGGGGTGGGTCACGAGACCCCTCAGGGGTGGGTCACGTGACCCCTCTGGTGTGGGTCACGAGACGCCTCAGGGGTGGGTCACGAGACCCCTCAGGGGTGGGTCACGTGACCCCTCTGGGGTGGGTCACGAGACCCCTCAGGGGTGGGTCACGAGACCCCTCAGGGGTGGGTCACGTGACCCCTCTGGGGTGGGTCACGAGACCCCTCAGGGGTGGGTCACGTGACCCCTCTGGGGTGGGTCACGTGACCCCTCAGGGGTGGGTGACGTGACTCCTCAAGGGTGGGTCAGGAGACACCTCAAGGGTGAGTCCCGTGACCCGAGTGAGGCTTGTGGTGGGGAGCCTGAGTGCGCACGCGCGGCCCAGGTATAGGCCCAAAACCTGCCAGCCGCGGCTCGGAGAAAAGCCATCTCCTGGGGGCCTCCCCATGTTCCTCCACTCCTCAAGGAGGACCCCTTTACAGATGGAAGAAAAGGGGGATCTTCGCAGTGGTGGGTTCGGGCCAGAGGGGTCTGTGGGTTTGCCTGCACGTACGCCAGGTGCTCTCACAACGGGCCCAGGTGTTCGAGCCCCGTGGAGGCAGAGGGCTGCTTATTGCTGGATGATAGTGTCCTGCAGGGTTAAGGGATGGCGTGGGCACTCCCAGGGCGACAGAGGGCACCTGGCCTTTAGAGAGTTCCCTGGAAAATTCCCCGCCCAGGCCTCTCGTCCACAAGTCTATCCTGCGCACAGTGTCTGTGCGAGGCTAGGAGTGCTTCTGGGCAGTGTTCCCCAGCGGAAATCGCGTGGTCCTCTAGGTGGCAGGGAGGGCTCCTGTGTCCACAGACAGGTGCCCAGGGACCCTGTGGAACTGCTGTGACCTCTAAAGGGTGGGTTAGGTGAGCCGAGGGAGGTGTGTGCTTGGGAGCCTGAGTGCGCATGCGCGGCCCACGTATAGGCCCGAAACGAGCCAGCCGCGGCTCGGAGAAAAGCCATCTCCTGGGGGCCTCCCCATGTTCTTCCACTCCTCAAGCGTGACCCCTTTACGGATGGAAGAAAGGGTGATCTTCGCAGTGGTGGGTTCGGGCCAGAGGGGTCTGCGGGTTTGCCTCCACGTACGCCAGGTGCCCGCACACCGGGCGCTGGTGTTCGAGCCCCGTGGAGGCAGAGGGCTGCTTATTGCTGGATGCAAGTGTCCTGCGGGGTCAAGGAACGGCATGGGCACTCCCCGGGCCACACAGGGCACCGGGCCCTTAGAGAGTTCCATGGGAATTCCCCCGCCCATGTCCCCGGTACCCAAGTCTGTCCTTAGCACACTGTCTGTGCGGGGCTGAAGGTGCTGCTAGGCAGTGTGGCCTGTGGGAAATCGTGCGGTCCTCTGAGTGGCAGGGAGGGCTTCTGTTTCCCCGAACAGGTGCGCAGGGACCCTGTAAAACTGCTGTGACCTCTCAAGGTGCGTCATGTGACCCCTCAAGGGTGGGGCAGGTGACCTCCCAAGGGTGGGTCACGAGACCCCTCAAGGGTGGGTCACGGGACCCCTCAAGGGTGGATCACGAGACCCCTAAAGGGCGGGTCACGTGCCCCGAAAAGCGTGGGTCACGAGACCCCTCAAGGGTGGGTCACGTGACCCCTCAGGGGTGGGTCACGAGACCCCTCAGGGGTGGGTCACGTGACCCCTCTGGGGTGGTGACGTGACCCCTCAGGGGTGGGTCACGAGACCCCTCAGGGGTGGGTCACGTGACCCCTCAGGGGTGGGTCACGTGACCCCTCAGGGGTGGGTGACGTGACTCCTCAAGGGTGGGTCAGGAGACACCTCAAGGGTGAGTCCCGTGACCCGAGTGAGGCTTGTGGTGGGGAGCCTGAGTGCGCACGCGCGGCCCAGGTATAAGCCCAAAACCTGCCAGCCGCGGCTCGGAGAAAAGCCATCTCCTGGGGGCCTCCCCATGTTCCTCCACTCCTCAAGGAGGACCCCTTTACAGATGGAAGAAAAGGGGGATCTTCGCAGTGGTGGGTTCGGGCCAGAGGGGTCTGTGGGTTTGCCTGCACGTACGCCAGGTGCTCTCACAACGGGCCCAGGTGTTCGAGCCCCGTGGAGGCAGAGGGCTGCTTATTGCTGGATGATAGTGTCCTGCAGGGTTAAGGGATGGCGTGGGCACTCCCAGGGCGACAGAGGGCACCTGGCCTTTAGAGAGTTCCCTGGAAAATTCCCCGCCCAGGCCTCTCGTCCACAAGTCTATCCTGCGCACAGTGTCTGTGCGAGGCTAGGAGTGCTTCTGGGCAGTGTTCCCCAGCGGAAATCGCGTGGTCCTCTAGGTGGCAGGGAGGGCTCCTGTGTCCACAGACAGGTGCCCAGGGACCCTGTGGAACTGCTGTGACCTCTAAAGGGTGGGTTAGGTGAGCCGAGGGAGGTGTGTGCTTGGGAGCCTGAGTGCGCATGCGCGGCCCACGTATAGGCCCGAAACGAGCCAGCCGCGGCTCGGAGAAAAGCCATCTCCTGGGGGCCTCCCCATGTTCTTCCACTCCTCAAGCGTGACCCCTTTACGGATGGAAGAAAGGGTGATCTTCGCAGTGGTGGGTTCGGGCCAGAGGGGTCTGCGGGTTTGCCTCCACGTACGCCAGGTGCCCGCACACCGGGCGCTGGTGTTTGAGCCCCGTGGAGGCAGAGGGCTGCTTATTGCTGGATGCAAGTGTCCTGCGGGGTCAAGGAACGGCATGGGCACTCCCGGGGCCACACAGGGCACCGGGCCCTTAGAGAGTTCCATGGGAATTCCCCCGCCCATGTCCCCGGTACCCAAGTCTGTCCTTAGCACACTGTCTGTGCGGGGCTGAAGGTGCTGCTAGGCAGTGTGGCCTGTGGGAAATCGTGCGGTCCTCTGAGTGGCAGGGAGGGCTTCTGTTTCCCCGAACAGGTGCGCAGGGACCCTGTAAAACTGCTGTGACCTCTCAAGGTGCGTCATGTGACCCCTCAAGGGTGGGGCAGGTGACCTCCCAAGGGTGGGTCACGAGACCCCTCAAGGGTGGGTCACGGGACCCCTCAAGGGTGGATCACGAGACCCCTAAAGGGCGGGTCACGTGACCCGAAAAGCGTGGGTCACGAGACCCCTCAAGGGTGGGTCACGTGACCCCTCAGGGGTGGGTCACGAGACCCCTCAGGGGTGGGTCACGTGACCCCTCTGGGGTGGTGACGTGACCCCTCAGGGGTGGGTCACGAGACCCCTCAGGGGTGGGTCACGTGACCCCTCAGGGGTGGGTCACGTGACCCCTCAGGGGTGGGTGACGTGACTCCTCAAGGGTGGGTCAGGAGACACCTCAAGGGTGAGTCCCGTGACCCGAGTGAGGCTTGTGGTGGGGAGCCTGAGTGCGCACGCGCGGCCCAGGTATAAGCCCAAAACCTGCCAGCCGCGGCTCGGAGAAAAGCCATCTCCTGGGGGCCTCCCCATGTTCCTCCACTCCTCAAGGAGGACCCCTTTACAGATGGAAGAAAAGGGGGATCTTCGCAGTGGTGGGTTCGGGCCAGAGGGGTCTGTGGGTTTGCCTGCACGTACGCCAGGTGCTCTCACAACGGGCCCAGGTGTTCGAGCCCCGTGGAGGCAGAGGGCTGCTTATTGCTGGATGATAGTGTCCTGCAGGGTTAAGGGATGGCGTGGGCACTCCCAGGGCGACAGAGGGCACCTGGCCTTTAGAGAGTTCCCTGGAAAATTCCCCGCCCAGGCCTCTCGTCCACAAGTCTATCCTGCGCACAGTGTCTGTGCGAGGCTAGGAGTGCTTCTTGGCAGTGTTCCCCAGCGGAAATCGCGTGGTCCTCTAGGTGGCAGGGCGGGCTCCTGTGTCCACAGACAGGTGCCCAGGGACCCTGTGGAACTGCTGTGACCTCTAAAGGGTGGGTTAGGTGAGCCGAGGGAGGTGTGTGCTTGGGAGCCTGAGTGCGCATGCGCGGCCCACGTATAGGCCCGAAACGAGCCAGCCGCGGCTCGGAGAAAAGCCATCTCCTGGGGGCCTCCCCATGTTCTTCCACTCCTCAAGCGTGACCCCTTTACGGATGGAAGAAAGGGTGATCTTCGCAGTGGTGGGTTCGGGCCAGAGGGGTCTGCGGGTTTGCCTCCACGTACGCCAGGTGCCCGCACACCGGGCGCTGGTGTTTGAGCCCCGTGGAGGCAGAGGGCTGCTTATTGCTGGATGCAAGTGTCCTGCGGGGTCAAGGAACGGCATGGGCACTCCCGGGGCCACACAGGGCACCGGGCCCTTAGAGAGTTCCATGGGAATTCCCCCGCCCATGTCCCCGGTACCCAAGTCTGTCCTTAGCACACTGTCTGTGCGGGGCTGAAGGTGCTGCTAGGCAGTGTGGCCTGTGGGAAATCGTGCGGTCCTCTGAGTGGCAGGGAGGGCTTCTGTTTCCCCGAACAGGTGCGCAGGGACCCTGTAAAACTGCTGTGACCTCTCAAGGTGCGTCATGTGACCCCTCAAGGGTGGGGCAGGTGACCTCCCAAGGGTGGGTCACGAGACCCCTCATGGGTGGGTCACTGGACCCCTCAAGGGTGGATCACGAGACCCCTAAAGGGCGGGTCACGTGACCCGAAAAGCGTGGGTCACGAGACCCCTCAAGGGTGGGTCACGTGACCCCTCAGGGGTGGGTCACGAGACCCCTCAGGGGTGGGTCACGTGACCCCTTTGGGGTGGTGACGTGACCCCTCAGGGATGGGTCACGAGACCCCTCAGGGGTGGGTCACGTGACCCCTCAGGGGTGGGTCACGTGACCCCTCAGGGGTGGGTGACGTGACTCCTCAAGGGTGGGTCAGGAGACACCTCAAGGGTGAGTCCCGTGACCCGAGTGAGGCTTGTGGTGGGGAGCCTGAGTGCGCACGCGCGGCCCAGGTATAGGCCCAAAACCTGCCAGCCGCGGCTCGGAGAAAAGCCATCTCCTGGGGGCCTCCCCATGTTCCTCCACTCCTCAAGGAGGACCCCTTTACAGATGGAAGAAAAGGGGGATCTTCGCAGTGGTGGGTTCGGGCCAGAGGGGTCTGTGGGTTTGCCTGCACGTACGCCAGGTGCTCTCACAACGGGCCCAGGTGTTCGAGCCCCGTGGAGGCAGAGGGCTGCTTATTGCTGGATGATAGTGTCCTGCAGGGTTAAGGGATGGCGTGGGCACTCCCAGGGCGACAGAGGGCACCTGGCCTTTAGAGAGTTCCCTGGAAAATTCCCCGCCCAGGCCTCTCGTCCACAAGTCTATCCTGCGCACAGTGTCTGTGCGAGTCTAGGAGTGCTTCTGGGCAGTGTTCCCCAGCGGAAATCGCGTGGTCCTCTAGGTGGCAGGGAGGGCTCCTGTGTCCACAGACAGGTGCCCAGGGACCCTGTGGAACTGCTGTGACCTCTAAAGGGTGGGTTAGGTGAGCCGAGGGAGGTGTGTGCTTGGGAGCCTGAGTGCGCATGCGCGGCCCACGTATAGGCCCGAAACGAGCCAGCCGCGGCTCGGAGAAAAGCCATCTCCTGGGGGCCTCCCCATGTTCTTCCACTCCTCAAGCGTGACCCCTTTACGGATGGAAGAAAGGGTGATCTTCGCAGTGGTGGGTTCGGGCCAGAGGGGTCTGCGGGTTTGCCTCCACGTACGCCAGGTGCCCGCACACCGGGCGCTGGTGTTTGAGCCCCGTGGAGGCAGAGGGCTGCTTATTGCTGGATGCAAGTGTCCTGCGGGGTCAAGGAACGGCATGGGCACTCCCGGGGCCACACAGGGCACCGGGCCCTTAGAGAGTTCCATGGGAATTCCCCCGCCCATGTCCCCGTTACCCAAGTCTGTCCTTAGCACACTGTCTGTGCGGGGCTGAAGGTGCTGCTAGGCAGTGTGGCCTGTGGGAAATCGTGCGGTCCTCTGAGTGGCAGGGAGGGCTTCTGTTTCCCCGAACAGGTGCGCAGGGACCCTGTAAAACTGCTGTGACCTCTCAAGGTGCGTCATGTGACCCCTCAAGGGTGGGGCAGGTGACCTCCCAAGGGTGGGTCACGAGACCCCTCAAGGGTGGGTCACGGGACCCCTCAAGGGTGGATCACGAGACCCCTAAAGGGCGGGTCACGTGACCCGAAAAGCGTGGGTCACGAGACCCCTCAAGGGTGGGTCACGTGACCCCTCAGGGGTGGGTCACGAGACCCCTCAGGGGTGGGTCACGTGACCCCTCTGGGGTGGTGACGTGACCCCTCAGGGGTGGGTCACGAGACCCCTCAGGGGTGGGTCACGTGACCCCTCAGGGGTGGGTCACGTGACCCCTCAGGGGTGGGTGACGTGACTCCTCAAGGGTGGGTCAGGAGACACCTCAAGGGTGAGTCCCGTGACCCGAGTGAGGCTTGTGGTGGGGAGCCTGAGTGCGCACGCGCGGCCCAGGTATAGGCCCAAAACCTGCCAGCCGCGGCTCGGAGAAAAGCCATCTCCTGGGGGCCTCCCCATGTTCCTCCACTCCTCAAGGAGGACCCCTTTACAGATGGAAGAAAAGGGGGATCTTCGCAGTGGTGGGTTCGGGCCAGAGGGGTCTGTGGGTTTGCCTGCACGTACGCCAGGTGCTCTCACAACGGGCCCAGGTGTTCGAGCCCCGTGGAGGCAGAGGGCTGCTTATTGCTGGATGATAGTGTCCTGCAGGGTTAAGGGATGGCGTGGGCACTCCCAGGGCGACAGAGGGCACCTGGCCTTTAGAGAGTTCCCTGGAAAATTCCCCGCCCAGGCCTCTCGTCCACAAGTCTATCCTGCGCACAGTGTCTGTGCGAGGCTAGGAGTGCTTCTGGGCAGTGTTCCCCAGCGGAAATCGCGTGGTCCTCTAGGTGGCAGGGAGGGCTCCTGTGTCCACAGACAGGTGCCCAGGGACCCTGTGGAACTGCTGTGACCTCTAAAGGGTGGGTTAGGTGAGCCGAGGGAGGTGTGTGCTTGGGAGCCTGAGTGCGCATGCGCGGCCCACGTATAGGCCCGAAACGAGCCAGCCGCGGCTCGGAGAAAAGCCATCTCCTGGGGGCCTCCCCATGTTCTTCCACTCCTCAAGCGTGACCCCTTTACGGATGGAAGAAAGGGTGATCTTCGCAGTGGTGGGTTCGGGCCAGAGGGGTCTGCGGGTTTGCCTCCACGTACGCCAGGTGCCCGCACAACGGGCACAGGTGTTTGAGCCCCGTGGAGGCAGAGGGCTGCTTATTGCTGGATGCAAGTGTCCTGCGGGGTCAAGGAACGGCATGGGCACTCCCCGGGCCACACAGGGCACCGGGCCCTTAGAGAGTTCCATGGGAATTCCCCCGCCCATGTCCCCGGTACCCAAGTATGTCCTTAGCACACTGTCTGTGCTGGGCTGAAGGTGCTGATAGGCAGTGTGGCCTGTGGGAAATCGTGCGGTCCTCTGAGTGGCAGGGAGGGCTTCTGTTTCCCCGAACAGGTGCGCAGGGACCCTGTAAAACTGCTGTGACCTCTCAAGGTGGGTCATGTGACCCCTCAAGGGTGGGGCAGGTGACCTCCCAAGGGTAGGTCACGAGACCCCTCAAGGGTGGGTCACGAGACCCCTAAAGGGCGGGTCACGTGACCCGAAAAGCGTGGGTCACGAGACCCCTCAAGGGTGGGTCACGTGACCCCTCAGGGGTGGGTCACGAGACCCCTCAGGGGTGGGTCACGAGACCCCTCAGGGGTGGGTCACGTGACCCCTCTGGGGTGGGTCACGTGACCCCTCAGGGGTGGGTCACGAGACCCCTCAGGGGTGGGTCACGTGACCCCTCTGGGGTGGGTCACGTGACCCCTCAGGGGTGGGTGACGTGACTCCTCAAGGGTGGGTCAGGAGACACCTCAAGGGTGAGTCCCGTGACCCGAGTGAGGCTTGTGGTGGGGAGCCTGAGTGCGCACGCGCGGCCCAGGTATAGGCCCAAAACCTGCCAGCCGCGGCTCGGAGAAAAGCCATCTCCTGGGGGCCTCCCCATGTTCCTCCACTCCTCAAGGAGGACCCCTTTACAGATGGAAGAAAAGGGGGAAATTCGCAGTGGTGGGTTCGGGCCAGAGGGGTTGTGGGTTTGCCTGCACGTACGCCAGGTGCTCTCACAACGGGCCCAGGTGTTCGAGCCCCGTGGAGGCAGAGGGCTGCTTATTGCTGGATGATAGTGTCCTGCAGGGTTAAGGGATGGCGTTGGCACTCCCAGGGCGACAGAGGGCACCTGGCCTTTAGAGAGTTCCCTGGAAAATTCCCCGCCCAGGCCTCTCGTCCACAAGTCTATCCTGCGCACAGTGTCTGTGCGAGGCTAGGAGTGCTTCTGGGCAGTGTTCCCCAGCGGAAATCGCGTGGTCCTCTAGGTGGCAGGGAGGGCTCCTGTGTCCACAGACAGGTGCCCAGGGACCCTGTGGAACTGCTGTGACCTCTAAAGGGTGGGTTAGGTGAGCCGAGGGAGGTGTGTGCTTGGGAGCCTGAGTGCGCATGCGCGGCCCACGTATAGGCCCGAAACGAGCCAGCCGCGGCTCGGAGAAAAGCCATCTCCTGGGGGCCTCCCCATGTTCTTCCACTCCTCAAGCGTGACCCCTTTACGGATGGAAGAAAGGGTGATCTTCGCAGTGGTGGGTTCGGGCCAGAGGGGTCTGCGGGTTTGCCTCCACGTACGCCAGGTGCCCGCACACCGGGCGCTGGTGTTTGAGCCCCGTGGAGGCAGAGGGCTGCTTATTGCTGGATGCAAGTGTCCTGCGGGGTCAAGGAACGGCATGGGCACTCCCGGGGCCACACAGGGCACCGGGCCCTTAGAGAGTTCCATGGGAATTCCCCCGCCCATGTCCCCGGTACCCAAGTCTGTCCTTAGCACACTGTCTGTGCGGGGCTGAAGGTGCTGCTAGGCAGTGTGGCCTGTGGGAAATCGTGCGGTCCTCTGAGTGGCAGGGAGGGCTTCTGTTTCCCCGAACAGGTGCGCAGGGACCCTGTAAAACTGCTGTGACCTCTCAAGGTGCGTCATGTGACCCCTCAAGGGTGGGGCAGGTGACCTCCCAAGGGTGGGTCAGGAGACCCCTCAAGGGTGGGTCACGGGACCCCTCAAGGGTGGATCACGAGACCCCTAAAGGGCGGGTCACGTGACCCGAAAAGCGTGGGTCACGAGACCCCTCAAGGGTGGGTCACGTGACCCCTCAGGGGTGGGTCACGAGACCCCTCAGGGGTGGGTCACGTGACCCCTCTGGGGTGGTCACGTGACCCCTCAGGGGTGGGTCACGAGACCCCTCAGGGGTGGGTCACGTGACCCCTCAGGGGTGGGTCACGTGACCCCTCAGGGGTGGGTCACGTGACCCCTCAGGGGTGGGTCACGTGACCCCTCAAGGGTGGGTCAGGAGACACCTCAAGGGTGAGTCCCGTGACCCGAGGGAGGCTTGTGGTGGGGAGCCTGAGTGCGCACGCGCGGCCCACGTATAGGCCCGAAACCAGCCAGCCGCGGCTCAGAGAAAAGCCATCTCCTGGGGGCCTCCCCATGTTCCTCCACTCCTCAAGGAGGACCCCTTTACAGATGGAAGAAAAGGGGGATCTTCGCAGTGTGGGTTCGGGCCAGAGGGGTGGGTGGGTTTGCCTGCACGTACGCCAGGTGCTCTCACAACGGGCCCAGGTGTTCGAGCCCCGTGGAGGCAGAGGGCTGCTTATTGCTGGATGCAAGTGTCCTGCGGGGTCAAGGAACGGCATGGGCACTCCCCGGGCCACACAGGGCACCGGGCCCTTAGAGAGTTCCATGGGAATTCTCCCGCCCATGTCCCCGGTACCCAAGTCTGTCCTTAGCACACTGTCTGTGCGGGGCTGAAGGTGCTGCTAGGCAGTGTGGCCTGTGGGAAATCGTGCGGTCCTCTGAGTGGCAGGGAGGGCTTCTGTTTCCCCGAACAGGTGCGCAGGGACCCTGTAAAACTGCTGTGACCTCTCAAGGTGCGTCATGTGACCCCTCAAGTGTGGAGCAGGTGACCTCCGAAGGGTGGGTCACGAGACCCCTCAAGGGTGGGTCACGAGATCCCTCAAGGGTGGGTCACGAGACCCCTAAAGGGCGGGTCACGTGACCCGAAAAGCGTGGGTCACGAGACCCCTCAAGGGTGAGTCACATGACCCCTCAGGGGCGGGTCACGAGACCCCTCAGGGGTGGGTCACGTGACCCCTCTGGGGTGGGTCACGTGACCCCTCGGGGGTGGGTCACGTGACCCCTCAGGGGTGGGTCACGTGACCCCTCGGGGGTGGGTCACGTGACCCCTCAAGGGTGGGTCAGGAGACACCTCAAGGGTGAGTCCCGTGACCCGAGGGAGGCTTGTGGTGGGGAGCCTGAGTGCGCACGCGCGGCCCACGTATAGGCCCGAAACCAGCCAGCCGCGGCTCGGAGAAAAGCCATCTCCTCCACTCCTCAAGGAGGACCCCTTTACAGATGGAAGAAAAGGGGGATCTTCGCAGTGGTGGGTTCGGGCCAGAGGGGTCTGTGGGTTTGCCTGCACGTACGCCAGGTGCTCTCACAACGGGCCCAGGTGTTCGAGCCCCGTGGAGGCAGAGGGCTGCTTATTGCTGGATGATAGTGTCCTGCAGGGTTAAGGGACGGCGTGGGCACTCCCAGGGCGACAGAGGGCACCTGGCCTTTAGAGAGTTCCCTGGAAAATTCCCCACCCAGGCCTCTCGTCCACAAGTCTATCCTGCGCACAGTGTCTGTGCTAGGCTAGGAGTGCTTCTGGGCAGTGTTCCCCAGCGGAAATCGCGTGGTCCTCTAGGTGGCAGGGAGGGCTCCTGTGTCCACAGACAGGTGCCCAGGGACCCTGTGGAACTGCTGTGACCTCTAAAGGGTGGGTTAGGTGAGCCGAGGGAGGTGTGTGCTTGGGAGCCTGAGTGCGCATGCGCGGCCCACGTATAGGCCCGAAACGAGCCAGCCGTGGCTCGGAGAAAAGCCATCTCCTGGGGGCCTCCCCATGTTCTTCCACTCCTCAAGCGTGACCCCTTTACGGATGGAAGAAAGGGTGATCTTCGCAGTGGTGGGTTCGGGCCAGAGGGGTCTGCGGGTTTGCCTCCACGTACGCCAGGTGCCCGCACACCGGGCGCAGGTGTTTGAGCCCCGTGGAGGCAGAGGGCTGCTTATTGCTGGATGCAAGTGTCCTGCGGGGTCAAGGAACGGCATGGGCACTCCCCGGGCCACACAGGGCACCGGGCCCTTAGAGAGTTCCATGGGAATTCCCCCGCCCATGTCCCCGGTACCCAAGTCTGTCCTTAGCACACTGTCTGTGCGGGGCTGAAGGTGCTGCTAGGCAGTGTGGCCTGTGGGAAATCGTGCGGTCCTCTGAGTGGCAGGGAGGGCTTCTGTTTCCCCGAACAGGTGCGCAGGGACCCTGTAAAACTGCTGTGACCTCTCAAGGTGCGTCATGTGACCCCTCAAGGGTGGAGCAGGTGAACTCCCAAGGGTGGGTCACGGGACCCCTCAAGGGTGGGTCACGAGACCCCTAAAGGGCGGGTCACGTGACCCGAAAAGCGTGGGTCACGAGACCCCTCAAGGGTGGGTCACATGACCCCTCAGTGGCGGGTCACGAGACCCCTCAGGGGTGGGAAACGTGACCCCTCTGGGGTGGGTCACGTGACCCCTCAGGGGCGGGTCACGTGACCCCTCAAGGGTGGGTCACGAGACCCCTAAACGGCGGGTCACGTGACCCGAAAAGCGTGGGTCACGAGACCCCTCAAGGGTGGGTCACATGACCCCTCAGGGGCGGGTCACGAGACCCCTCAGGGGTGGGAAACGTGACCCCTCTGGGGTGGGTCACGTGACCCCTCAGGGGTGGGTCACGAGACCCCTCAAGGGTGGGTCACGTGACCCTTCAAGGGTGGGTCAGGAGACACCTCAAGGGTGAGTCCCGTGACCCGAGGGAGGCTTGTGGTGGGGAGCCTGAGTGCGCACGCGCGGCCCACGTATAGGCCCGAAACCAGCCAGCCGCGGCTCAGAGAAAAGCCATCTCCTGGGGGCCTCCCCATGTTCCTCCACTCCTCAAGGAGGACCCCTTTACAGATGGAAGAAAAGGGGGATCTTCGCAGTGGTGGGTTCGGGCCAGAGGGGTCTGTGGGTTTGCCTGCACGTACGCCAGGTGCTCTCACAACGGGCCCAGGTGTTCGAGCCCCGTGGAGGCAGAGGGCTGCTTATTGCTGAATGATAGTGTCCTGCAGGGTTAAGGGACGGCGTGGGCACTCCCAGGGCGACAGAGGGCACCTGGCCTTTAGAGAGTTCCCTGGAAAATTCCCCACCCAGGCCTCTCGTCCACAAGTCTATCCTGCGCACAGTGTCTGTGCGAGGCTAGGAGTGCTTCTGGGCAGTGTTCCCCAGCGGAAATCGCGTGGTCCTCTAGGTGGCAGGGAGGGCTCCTGTGTCCACAGACAGGTGCCCAGGGACCCTGTGGAACTGCTGTGACCTCTAAAGGGTGGGTTAGGTGAGCCGAGGGAGGTGTGTGCTTGGGAGCCTGAGTGCGCATGCGCGGCCCACGTATAGGCCCGAAACGAGCCAGCCGCGGCTCGGAGAAAAGCCATCTCCTGGGGGCCTCCCCATGTTCTTCCACTCCTCAAGCGTGACCCCTTTACGGATGGAAGAAAGGGTGATCTTCGCAGTGGTGGGTTCGGGCCAGAGGGGTCTGCGGGTTTGCCTCCACGTACGCCAGGTGCCCGCACACCGGGCGCAGGTGTTTGAGGCCCGTGGAGGCAGAGGGCTGCTTATTGCTGGACGCAAGTGTCCTGCGGGGTCAAGGAACGGCATGGGCACTCCCTGGGCCACACAGGGCACCGGGCCCTTTGAGAGTTCCATGGGAATTCCCCCGCCCATGTCCCCGGTACCCAAGTCTGTCCTTAGCACACTGTCTGTGCGGGGCTAAAGGTGCTGCTAGGCAGTGTGGCCTGTGGGAAATCGTGCGGTCCTCTGAGTGGCAGGGAGGGCTTCTGTTTCCCCGAACAGGTGCGCAGGGACCCTGTAAAACTGCTGTGACCTCTCAAGGTGCGTCATGTGACCTCTCAAGGGTGGAGCAGGTGACCTCCCAAGGGTGGGTCACGGGACCCCTCAAGGGTGGGTCACGAGACCCCTAAAGGGCGGGTCACGTGACCTGAAAAGCGTGGGTCACGAGACCCCTCAAGGTTGGGTCACATGACCCCTCAGGGGCAGGTCACGGGACCCCTCAAGGGTGGGTCACGAGACCCCTAAAGGGCGGGTCACGTGACCCGAAAAGCGTGGGCACGAGACCCCTCAAGGTTGGGTCACATGACCCCTCAGGGGCGGGTCACGAGAACCCTCAGGGGTGGGTCACGTGACCCCTCTGGGGTGGGTCACGTTACCCCTCAGGGGTGGGTCACGTGACCCCTCAAGGGTGGGTCAGGAGACACCTCAAGGGTGAGTCCCGTGACCCGAGGGAGGCTTGTGGTGGGGAGCCTGAGTGCGCACGCGCGGCCCACGTATAGGCCCGAAACCAGCCAGCCGCGGCTCAGAGAAAAGCCATCTCCTGGGGGCCTCCCCATGTTCCTCCACTCCTCAAGGAGGACCCCTTTACAGATGGAAGAAAAGGGGGATCTTCGCAGTGGTGGGTTCGGGCCAGAGGGGTCTGTGGGTTTGCCTGCACGTACGCCAGGTGCTCTCACAACGGGCCCAGGTGTTCGAGCCCCGTGGAGGCAGAGGGCTGCTTATTGCTGGATGCAAGTGTCCTGCGGGGTCAAGGAACGGCATGGGCACTCCCCGGGCCACACAGGGCACCGGGCCCTTAGAGAGTTCCATGGGAATTCTCCCGCCCATGTCCCCGGTACCCAAGTCTGTCCTTAGCACACTGTCTGTGCGGGGCTGAAGGTGCTGCTAGGCAGTGTGGCCTGTGGGAAATCGTGCGGTCCTCTGAGTGGCGGGGAGGGCTTCTGTTTCCCCGAACAGGTGCGCAGGGACCATGTAAAACTGCTGTGACCTCTCAAGGTGCGTCATGTGACCCCTCAAGTGTGGAGCAGGTGACCTCCCAAGGGTGGGTCACGAGACCCCTCAAGGGTGGGTCACGAGACCCCTCAAGGGTGGGTCACGAGACCCCTAAAGGGCGGGTCACATGACCCCTCAGGGGCGGGTCACGAGACCCCTCAGGGGTGGGTCACGTGACCCCTCTGGGGTGGGTCACGTGACCCGTCAAGGGTGGGTCATGTGACCCCTCAAGGGTGGGTCAGGAGACACCTCAAGGGTGAGTCCCATGACCCGAGGGAGGCTTGTGGTGGGGAGACTGAGTGCGCACGCGCGGCCCACGTATAGGCCCGAAACCAGCCAGCCGCGGCTCAGAGAAAAGCCATCTCCTGGGGGCCTCCCCATGTTCCTCCACTCCTCAAGGAGGACCCCTTTACAGATGGAAGAAAAGGGGGATCTTCGCAGTGGTGGGTTCGGGCCAGACGGGTCTGTGGGTTTGCCTGCACGTACGCCAGGTGCTCTCACAACGGGCCCAGGTGTTCGAGCCCCGTGGAGGCAGAGGGCTGCTTATTGCTGGATGATAGTGTCCTGCAGGGTTAAGGGACGGCGTGGGCACTCCCAGGGCGACAGAGGGCACCTGGCCTTTAGAGATTTCCCTGGAAAATTCCCCACCCAGGCCTCTCGTCCACAAGTCTATCCTGCGCAGAGTGTCTGTGCGAGGCTAGGAGTGCTTCTGGGCAGTGTTCCCCAGCGGAAATCGCGTGGTCCTCTAGGTGGCAGGGAGGGCTCCTGTGTCCACAGACAGGTGCCCAGGGACCCTGTGGAACTGCTGTGACCTCTAAAGGGTGGGTTAGGTGAGCCGAGGGAGGTGTGTGCTTGGGAGCCTGAGTGCGCATGCGCGGCCCACGAATAGGCCCGAAACGAGCCAGCCGCGGCTCGGAGAAAAGCCATCTCCTGGGGGCCTCCCCATGTTCTTCCACTCCTCAAGCGTGACCAATTTACGGATGGAAGAAAGGGTGATCTTCGCAGTGGTGGGTTCGGGCCAGAGGGGTCTGCGGGTTTGCCTCCACGTACGCCAGGTGCCCGCACACCGGGCGCAGGTGTTTGAGCCCCGTGGAGGCAGAGGGCTGCTTATTGCTGGATGCAAGTGTCCTGCGGGGTCAAGGAACGGCATGGGCACTCCCCGGGCCACACAGGGCACCGGGCCCTTAGAGAGTTCCATGGGAAATCCCCCGCCCACGCCCCCGGTACCCAACTCTGTCCTTAGCACACTGTCTGTGCGGGGCTGAAGGTGCTGCTAGGCAGTGTGGCCTGTGGGAAATCGTGCGGTCCTCTGAGTGGCAGGGAGGGCTTCTGTTTCGCCGAACAGGTGCGCAGGGACCCTGTAAAACTGCTGTGACCTCTCAAGGTGGGTCATGTGACCCCTCAAGGGTGGGGCAGGTGACCTCCCAAGGGTGGGTCACGAGACCCCTCAAGGGTGGGTCACGGGACCCCTCAAGGGTGGGTCACGAGACCCCTAAAGGGCGGGTCACGTGACCCGAAAAGCGTGGGTCACGAGACCCCTCAAGGGTGGGTCACGTGACCCCTCAGGGGTGGGTCACGAGACCACTCAGGGGTGGGTCACGTGACGCCTCTGTGGTGGGTCACGTGACCACTCAGGGGTGGGTCACGAGACCCCTCAGGGGTGGGTCACGTGACCCCTCAGGGGTGGGTGACGTGACCCCTCAAGGGTGGGTCAGGAGACACCTCAAGGGTGAGTCCGGTGACCCGAGGGAGGCTTGTGGTGTGGAGCCTGAGTGCGCACGCGCGGCCCAGGTATAGGCCCGAAACCTGCCAGCCGCGGCGGGGAGAAAAGCCATCTCCTGGGGGCCTCCCCATGTTCCTCCACTCCTCAAGGAGGACCCCTTTACAGATGGAAGAAAAGGGGGATCTTCGCAGTGGTGGGTTCGGGCCAGAGGGGTCTGTGGGTTTGCATGCACGTACGCCAGGTGCTCTCACAACGGGCCCAGGTGTTCGAGCCCCGTGGAGGCAGAGGGCTGCTTATTGCTGGATGATAGTGTCCTGCAGGGTTAAGGGACGGCGTGGGCACTCCCAGGGCGACAGAGGGCACCTGGCCTTTAGAGAGTTCCCTGGAAAATTCCCCGCCCAGGCCTCTCGTCCACAAGTCTATCCTGCGCACAGTGTCTGTGCGAGGCTCGGAGTGCTTCTGGGCAGTGTTCCCCAGCGGAAATCGCGTGGTCCTCTAGGTGGCAGGGAGGGCTCCTGTGTCCACAGACAGGTGCCCAGGGACCCTGTGGAACTGCTGTGACCTCTAAAGGGTGGGTTAGTGAGCCGAGGGAGGTGTGTGCTAGGGAGCCTGAGTGCGCATGCGCAGCCCACGTATAGGCCCGAAACGAGCCAGCCTCGGCTCAGAGAAAAGCCATCTCCTGGGGGCCTCCCCATGTTCTTCCACTCCTCAAGCGTGACCCCTTTACGGATGGAAGAAAGGGTGATCTTCGCAGTGGTGGGTTCGGGCCAGAGGGGTCTGCGGGTTTGCCTCCACGTACGCCAGGTGCCCGCACACCGGGCGCAGGTGTTTGAGCCCCGTGGAGGCAGAGGGCTGCTTATTGCTGGATGCAAGTGTCCTGCGGGGTCAAGGAACGGCATGGGCACTCCCCGGGCCACACAGGGCACCGGGCCCTTAGAGAGTTCCATGGGAATTCCCCCGCCCATGTCCCCGGTACCCAAGTCTGTCCTTAGCACACTGTCTGTGCGGGGCTGAAGGTGCTGCTAGGCAGTGTGGCCTGTGGGAAATCGTGCGGTCCTCTGAGTGGCGGGGAGGGCTTCTGTTTCCCCGAACAGGTGCGCAGGGACCATGTAAAACTGCTGTGACCTCTCAAGGTGCGTCATGTGACCCCTCAAGTGTGGAGCAGGTGACCTCCCAAGGGTGGGTCACGAGACCCCTCAAGGGTGGGTCACGAGACCCCTCAAGGGTGGGTCACGTGACCTGAAAAGCGTGGGTCATGTGACCCCTCAAGGGTGGGTCAGGAGACACCTCAAGGGTGAGTCCCATGACCCGAGGGAGGCTTGTGGTGGGGAGACTGAGTGCGCACGCGCGGCCCACGTATAGGCCCGAAACCAGCCAGCCGCGGCTCAGAGAAAAGCCATCTCCTGGGGGCCTCCCCATGTTCCTCCACTCCTCAAGGAGGACCCCTTTACAGATGGAAGAAAAGGGGGATCTTCGCAGTGGTGGGTTCGGGCCAGACGGGTCTGTGGGTTTGCCTGCACGTACGCCAGGTGCTCTCACAACGGGCCCAGGTGTTCGAGCCCCGTGGAGGCAGAGGGCTGCTTATTGCTGGATGATAGTGTCCTGCAGGGTTAAGGGACGGCGTGGGCACTCCCAGGGCGACAGAGGGCACCTGGCCTTTAGAGATTTCCCTGGAAAATTCCCCACCCAGGCCTCTCGTCCACAAGTCTATCCTGCGCAGAGTGTCTGTGCGAGGCTAGGAGTGCTTCTGGGCAGTGTTCCCCAGCGGAAATCGCGTGGTCCTCTAGGTGGCAGGGAGGGCTCCTGTGTCCACAGACAGGTGCCCAGGGACCCTGTGGAACTGCTGTGACCTCTAAAGGGTGGGTTAGGTGAGCCGAGGGAGGTGTGTGCTTGGGAGCCTGAGTGCGCATGCGCGGCCCACGAATAGGCCCGAAACGAGCCAGCCGCGGCTCGGAGAAAAGCCATCTCCTGGGGGCCTCCCCATGTTCTTCCACTCCTCAAGCGTGACCAATTTACGGATGGAAGAAAGGGTGATCTTCGCAGTGGTGGGTTCGGGCCAGAGGGGTCTGCGGGTTTGCCTCCACGTACGCCAGGTGCCCGCACACCGGGCGCAGGTGTTTGAGCCCCGTGGAGGCAGAGGGCTGCTTATTGCTGGATGCAAGTGTCCTGCGGGGTCAAGGAACGGCATGGGCACTCCCCGGGCCACACAGGGCACCGGGCCCTTAGAGAGTTCCATGGGAAATCCCCCGCCCACGCCCCCGGTACCCAACTCTGTCCTTAGCACACTGTCTGTGCGGGGCTGAAGGTGCTGCTAGGCAGTGTGGCCTGTGGGAAATCGTGCGGTCCTCTGAGTGGCAGGGAGGGCTTCTGTTTCGCCGAACAGGTGCGCAGGGACCCTGTAAAACTGCTGTGACCTCTCAATGTGGGTCATGTGACCCCTCAAGGGTGGGGCAGGTGACCTCCCAAGGGTGGGTCACGAGACCCCTCAAGGGTGGGTCACGGGACCCCTCAAGGGTGGGTCACGAGACCCCTAAAGGGCGGGTCACGTGACCCGAAAAGCGTGGGTCACGAGACCCCTCAAGGGTGGGTCACGTGACCCCTCAGGGGTGGGTCACGAGACCACTCAGGGGTGGGTCACGTGACGCCTCTGTGGTGGGTCACGTGACCACTCAGGGGTGGGTCACGAGACCCCTCAGGGGTGGGTCACGTGACCCCTCAGGGGTGGGTGACGTGACCCCTCAAGGGTGGGTCAGGAGACACCTCAAGGGTGAGTCCGGTGACCCGAGGGAGGCTTGTGGTGTGGAGCCTGAGTGCGCACGCGCGGCCCAGGTATAGGCCCGAAACCTGCCAGCCGCGGCGGGGAGAAAAGCCATCTCCTGGGGGCCTCCCCATGTTCCTCCACTCCTCAAGGAGGACCCCTTTACAGATGGAAGAAAAGGGGGATCTTCGCAGTGGTGGGTTCGGGCCAGAGGGGTCTGTGGGTTTGCATGCACGTACGCCAGGTGCTCTCACAACGGGCCCAGGTGTTCGAGCCCCGTGGAGGCAGAGGGCTGCTTATTGCTGGATGATAGTGTCCTGCAGGGTTAAGGGACGGCGTGGGCACTCCCAGGGCGACAGAGGGCACCTGGCCTTTAGAGAGTTCCCTGGAAAATTCCCCGCCCAGGCCTCTCGTCCACAAGTCTATCCTGCGCACAGTGTCTGTGCGAGGCTCGGAGTGCTTCTGGGCAGTGTTCCCCAGCGGAAATCGCGTGGTCCTCTAGGTGGCAGGGAGGGCTCCTGTGTCCACAGACAGGTGCCCAGGGACCCTGTGGAACTGCTGTGACCTCTAAAGGGTGGGTTAGTGAGCCGAGGGAGGTGTGTGCTAGGGAGCCTGAGTGCGCATGCGCAGCCCACGTATAGGCCCGAAACGAGCCAGCCGCGGCTCGGAGAAAAGCCATCTCCTGGGGGCCTCCCCATGTTCTTCCACTCCTCAAGCGTGACCCCTTTACGGATGGAAGAAAGGGTGATCTTCGCAGTGGTGGGTTCGGGCCAGAGGGGTCTGCGGGTTTGCCTCCACGTACGCCAGGTGCCCGCACACCGGGCGCAGGTGTTTGAGGCCCGTGGAGGCAGAGGGCTGCTTATTGCTGGACGCAAGTGTCCTGCGGGGTCAAGGAACGGCATGGGCACTCCCTGGGCCACACAGGGCACCGGGCCCTTTGAGAGTTCCATGGGAATTCCCCCGCCCATGTCCCCGGTACCCAAGTCTGTCCTTAGCACACTGTCTGTGCGGGGCTAAAGGTGCTGCTAGGCAGTGTGGCCTGTGGGAAATCGTGCGGTCCTCTGAGTGGCAGGGAGGGCTTCTGTTTCCCCGAACAGGTGCGCAGGGACCCTGTAAAACTGCTGTGACCTCTCAAGGTGCGTCATGTGACCTCTCAAGGGTGGAGCAGGTGACCTCCCAAGGGTGGGTCACGGGACCCCTCAAGGGTGGGTCACGAGACCCCTAAAGGGCGGGTCACGTGACCTGAAAAGCGTGGGTCACGAGACCCCTCAAGGTTGGGTCACATGACCCCTCAGGGGCAGGTCACGGGACCCCTCAAGGGTGGGTCACGAGACCCCTAAAGGGCGGGTCACGTGACCCGAAAAGCGTGGGCACGAGACCCCTCAAGGTTGGGTCACATGACCCCTCAGGGGCGGGTCACGAGAACCCTCAGGGGTGGGTCACGTGACCCCTCTGGGGTGGGTCACGTTACCCCTCAGGGGTGGGTCACGTGACCCCTCAAGGGTGGGTCAGGAGACACCTCAAGGGTGAGTCCCGTGACCCGAGGGAGGCTTGTGGTGGGGAGCCTGAGTGCGCACGCGCGGCCCACGTATAGGCCCGAAACCAGCCAGCCGCGGCTCAGAGAAAAGCCATCTCCTGGGGGCCTCCCCATGTTCCTCCACTCCTCAAGGAGGACCCCTTTACAGATGGAAGAAAAGGGGGATCTTCGCAGTGGTGGGTTCGGGCCAGAGGGGTCTGTGGGTTTGCATGCACGTACGCCAGGTGCTCTCACAACGGGCCCAGGTGTTCGAGCCCCGTGGAGGCAGAGGGCTGCTTATTGCTGGATGATAGTGTCCTGCAGGGTTAAGGGACGGCGTGGGCACTCCCAGGGCGACAGAGGGCACCTGGCCTTTAGAGAGTTCCCTGGAAAATTCCCCGCCCAGGCCTCTCGTCCACAAGTCTATCCTGCGCACAGTGTCTGTGCGAGGCTCGGAGTGCTTCTGGGCAGTGTTCCCCAGCGGAAATCGCGTGGTCCTCTAGGTGGCAGGGAGGGCTCCTGTGTCCACAGACAGGTGCCCAGGGACCCTGTGGAACTGCTGTGACCTCTAAAGGGTGGGTTAGTGAGCCGAGGGAGGTGTGTGCTAGGGAGCCTGAGTGCGCATGCGCAGCCCACGTATAGGCCCGAAACGAGCCAGCCTCGGCTCAGAGAAAAGCCATCTCCTGGGGGCCTCCCCATGTTCCTCCACTCCTCAAGGAGGACCCCTTTACAGATGGAAGAAAAGGGGGATCTTCGCAGTGGTGGGTTCGGGCCAGAGGGGTCTGTGGGTTTGCCAGCACGTACGCCAGGTGCTCTCACAACGGGCCCAGGTGTTCGAGCCCCGTGGAGGCAGAGGGCTGCTTATTGCTGGATGCAAGTGTCCTGCGGGGTCAAGGAACGGCATGGGCACTCCCCGGGCCACACAGGGCACCGGGCCCTTAGAGAGTTCCATGGGAATTCCCCCGCCCATGTCCCCGGTACCCAAGTCTGTCCTTAGCACACTGTCTGTGCGGGGCTGAAGGTGCTGCTAGGCAGTGTGGCCTGTGGGAAATCGTGCGGTCCTCTGAGTGGCGGGGAGGGCTTCTGTTTCCCCGAACAGGTGCGCAGGGACCCTGTAAAACTGCTGTGACCTCTCAGGTTCGTGATGTGACCCCTCAAGTGTGGAGCAGGTGACCTCCCAAGGGTGGGTCACGAGACCCCTCAAGGGTGGGTCACGAGACCCCTCAAGGGTGGGTCACGAGACCCCTAAAGGGCGGGTCACATGACCCCTCAGGGGCGGGTCACGAGACCCCTCAGGGGTGGGTCACGTGACCCCTCTGGGGTGGGTCACGTGACCCGTCAAGGGTGGGTCATGTGACCCCTCAAGGGTGGGTCAGGAGACACCTCAAGGGTGAGTCCCGTGACCCGAGGGAGGCTTGTGGTGGGGAGACTGAGTGCGCACGCGCGGCCCACGTATAGGCCCGAAACCAGCCAGCCGCGGCTCAGAGAAAAGCCATCTCCTGGGGGCCTCCCCATGTTCCTCCACTCCTCAAGGAGGACCCCTTTACAGATGGAAGAAAAGGGGGATCTTCGCAGTGGTGGGTTCGGGCCAGAGGGGTCTGTGGGTTTGCCTGCACGTACGCCAGGTGCTCTCACAACGGGCCCAGGTGTTCGAGCCCCGTGGAGGCAGAGGGCTGCTTATTGCTGGATGATAGTGTCCTGCAGGGTTAAGGGACGGCGTGGGCACGCCCAGGGGGACAGAGGGCACCTGGCCTTTAGAGATTTCCCTGGAAAATTCCCCACCCAGGCCTCTCGTCCACAAGTCTATCCTGCGCAGAGTGTCTGTGCGAGGCTAGGAGTGCTTCTGGGCAGTGTTCCCCAGCGGAAAACGCGTGGTCCTCTAGGTGGCAGGGAGGGCTCCTGTGTCCACAGACAGGTGCCCAGGGACCCTGTGGAACTGCTGTGACCTCTAAAGGGTGGGTTAGGTGAGCCGAGGGAGGTGTGTGCTTGGGAGCCTGAGTGCGCATGCGCGGCCCACGTATAGGCCCGAAACGAGCCAGCCGCGGCTCGGAGAAAAGCCATCTCCTGGGGGCCTCCCCATGTTCTTCCACTCCTCAAGCGTGACCACTTTACGGATGGAAGAAAGGGTGATCTTCGCAGTGGTGGGTTCGGGCCAGAGGGGTCTGCGGGTTTGCCTCCACGTACGCCAGGTGCCCGCACACCGGGCGCAGGTGTTTGAGCCCCGTGGAGGCAGAGGGCTGCTTATTGCTGGATGCAAGTGTCCTGCGGGGTCAAGGAACGGCATGGGCACTCCCTGGGCCACACAGGGCACCGGGCCCTTAGAGAGTTCCATGGGAAATCCCCCGCCCACGCCCCCGGTACCCAACTCTGTCCTTAGCACACTGTCTGTGCGGGGCTGAAGGTGCTGCTAGGCAGTGTGGCCTGTGGGAAATCGTGCGGTCCTCTGAGTGGCAGGGAGGGCTTCTGTTTCGCCGAACAGGTGCGCAGGGACCCTGTAAAACTGCTGTGACCTCTCAAGGTGGGTCATGTGACCCCTCAAGGGTGGGGCAGGTGACCTCCCAAGGGTGGGTCACGAGACCCCTCAAGGGTGGGTCACGGGACCCCTCAAGGGTGGGTCACGAGACCCCTAAAGGGCGGGTCACGTGACCCGAAAAGCGTGGGTCACGAGACCCCTCAAGGGTGGGTCACGTGACCCCTCAGGGGTGGGTCACGAGACCACTCAGGGGTGGGTCACGTGACGCCTCTGTGGTGGGTCACGTGACCACTCAGGGGTGGGTCACGAGACCCCTCAGGGGTGGGTCACGTGACCCCTCAGGGGTGGGTGACGTGACCCCTCCAGGGTGGGTCAGGAGACACCTCAAGGGTGAGTCCCGTGACCCGAGGGAGGCTTGTGGTGGGGAGCCTGAGTGCGCACGCGCGGCCCAGGTATAGGCCCGAAACCTGCCAGCCGCGGCTGGGAGAAAAGCCATCTCCTGGGGGCCTCCCCATGTTCCTCCACTCCTCAAGGAGGACCCCTTTACAGATGGAAGAAAAGGGGGATCTTCGCAGTGGTGGGTTCGGGCCAGAGGGGTCTGTGGGTTTGCATGCACGTACGCCAGGTGCTCTCACAACGGGCCCAGGTGTTCGAGCCCCGTGGAGGCAGAGGGCTGCTTATTGCTGGATGATAGTGTCCTGCAGGGTTAAGGGACGGCGTGGGCACTCCCAGGGCGACAGAGGGCACCTGGCCTTTAGAGAGTTCCCTGGAAAATTCCCCGCCCAGGCCTCTCGTCCACAAGTCTATCCTGCGCACAGTGTCTGTGCGAGGCTCGGAGTGCTTCTGGGCAGTGTTCCCCAGCGGAAATCGCGTGGTCCTCTAGGTGGCAGGGAGGGCTCCTGTGTCCACAGACTGGTGCCCAGGGACCCTGTGGAACTGCTGTGACCTCTAAAGGGTGGGTTAGGTGAGCCGAGGGAGGTGTGTGCTAGGGAGCCTGAGTGCGCATGCGCGGCCCACGTATAGGCCCGAAACGAGCCAGCCTCGGCTCGGAGAAAAGCCATCTCCTGGGGGCCTCCCCATGTTCTTCCACTCCTCAAGCGTGACCCCTTTACGGATGGAAGAAAGGGTGATCTTCGCAGTGGTGGGTTCGGGCCAGAGGGGTCTGCGGGTTTGCCTCCACGTACGCCAGGTGCCCGCACACCGGGCGCAGGTGTTTGAGCCCCGTGGAGGCAGAGGGCTGCTTATTGCTGGATGCAAGTGTCCTGCGGGGTCAAGGAACGGCATGGGCACTCCCCGGGCCACACAGGGCACCGGGCCCTTAGAGAGTTCCATGGGAATTCCCCCGCCCATGTCCCCGGTACCCAAGTCTGTCCTTAGCACACTGTCTGTGCTGGGCTGAAGGTGCTGCTAGGCAGTGTGGCCTGTGGGAAATCGTGCGGTCCTCTGAGTGGCAGGGAGGGCTTCTGTTTCCCCGAACAGGTGCGCAGGGACCCTGTAAAACTGCTGTGACCTCTCAAGCTGAGTCATGTGACCCCTCAAGGGTGCGGCAGGTGACCTCCCAAGGGTGGGTCACGAGACCCCTCAAGGGTGGGTCACGGGACCCCTCAAGGGTGGGTCACCAGACCCCTAAAGGGCGGGTCACGTGACCCGAAAAGCGTGGGTCACGAGACCCCTCAAGGGTGGGTCACGTGACCCCTCAGGGGTGGGTCACGAGACCCCTCAGGGGTGGGTCACGTGACCCCTCTGGGGTGGGTCACGTGACGCCTCAGGGGTGGGTCACGAGACCCCTCAGGGGTGGGTCACGTGACCCCTCAGGGGTGGGTCACGAGACCCCTCAGGGGTGGGTCACGAGACCCCTCAGGGGTGGGTCACGTGACCCCTCTGGGGTGGGTCACGTGACGCCTCAGGGGTGGGTCACGAGACCCCTCAGGGGTGGGTGACGTGACTCCTCAAGGGTGGGTCAGGAGACACCTCAAGGGTGAGTCCCGTGACCCGAGTGAGGCTTGTGGTGGGGAGCCTGAGTGCGCACGCGCGGCCCAGGTATAGGCGCAAAACCTGCCAGCCGCGGCTCGGAGAAAAGACATCTCCTGGGGGCCTCCCCATGTTCCTCCACTCCTCAAGGAGGAACCCTTTACAGATGGAAGAAAAGGGGGATCTTCGCAGTGGTGGGTTCGGGCCAGAGGGGTCTGTGGGTTTGCCTGCACGTACGCCAGGTGCTCTCACAACGGGCCCAGGTGTTCGAGCCCCGTGGAGGCAGAGGGCTGCTTATTGCTGGATGATAGTGTCCTGCAGGGTTAAGGGACGGCGTGGGCACTCCCAGGGCGACAGAGGGCACCTGGCCTTTAGAGAGTTCCCTGGAAAATTCCCCGCCCAGGCCTCTCGTCCACAAGTCTATCCTGCGCACAGTGTCTGTGCGAGGCTAGGAGTGCTTCTGGGCAGTGTTCCCCAGCGGAAATCGCGTGGTCCTCTAGGTGGCAGGGAGGGCTCCTGTGTCCACAGACAGGTGCCCAGGGACCCTGTGGAACTGCTGTGACATCTAAAGGGTGGGTTAGGTGAGCCGAGGGAGGTGTGTGCTTGGGAGCCTGAGTGCGCATGCGCGGCCCACGTATAGGCCCGAAACGAGCCAGCCGCGGCTCGGAGAAAAGCCATCTCCTGGGGGCCTCCCCATGTTCTTCCACTCCTCAAGCGTGACCCCTTTACGGATGGAAGAAAGGGTGATCTTCGCAGTGGTGGGTTCGGGCCAGAGGGGTCTGCGGGTTTGCCTCCACGTACGCCAGGTGCCCGCACACCGGGCGCAGGTGTTTGAGCCCCGTGGAGGCAGAGGGCTGCTTATTGCTGGATGCAAGTGTCCTGCGGAGTCAAGGAACGGCATGGGCACTCCCCGGGCCACACAGGGCACCGGGCCCTTAGAGAGTTCCATGGGAAATCCCCCGCCCACGCCCCCGGTACCCAACTCTGTCCTTAGCACACTGTCTGTGCGGGGCTGAAGGTGCTGCTAGGCAGTGTGGCCTGTGGGAAATCGTGCGGTCCTCTGAGTGGCAGGGAGGGCTTCTGTTTCGCCGAACAGGTGCGCAGGGACCCTGTAAAACTGCTGTGACCTCTCAATGTGGGTCATGTGACCCCTCAAGGGTGGGGCAGGTGACCTCCCAAGGGTGCGTCACGAGACCCCTCAAGGGTGGGTCACGGGACCCCTCAAGGGTGGGTCACGAGACCCCTAAAGGGCGGGTCACGTGACCCGAAAAGCGTGGGTCACGAGACCCCTCAAGGGTGGGTCACGTGACCCCTCAGGGGTGGGTCACGAGACCACTCAGGGGTGGGTCACGTGACGCCTCTGTGGTGGGTCACGTGACCACTCAGGGGTGGGTCACGAGACCCCTCAGGGGTGGGTCACGTGACCCCTCAGGGGTGGGTGACGTGACCCCTCAAGGGTGGGTCAGGAGACACCTCAAGGGTGAGTCCGGTGACCCGAGGGAGGCTTGTGGTGTGGAGCCTGAGTGCGCACGCGCGGCCCAGGTATAGGCCCGAAACCTGCCAGCCGCGGCGGGGAGAAAAGCCATCTCCTGGGGGCCTCCCCATGTTCCTCCACTCCTCAAGGAGGACCCCTTTACAGATGGAAGAAAAGGGGGATCTTCGCAGTGGTGGGTTCGGGCCAGAGGGGTCTGTGGGTTTGCATGCACGTACGCCAGGTGCTCTCACAACGGGCCCAGGTGTTCGAGCCCCGTGGAGGCAGAGGGCTGCTTATTGCTGGATGATAGTGTCCTGCAGGGTTAAGGGACGGCGTGGGCACTCCCAGGGCGACAGAGGGCACCTGGCCTTTAGAGAGTTCCCTGGAAAATTCCCCGCCCAGGCCTCTCGTCCACAAGTCTATCCTGCGCACAGTGTCTGTGCGAGGCTCGGAGTGCTTCTGGGCAGTGTTCCCCAGCGGAAATCGCGTGGTCCTCTAGGTGGCAGGGAGGGCTCCTGTGTCCACAGACAGGTGCCCAGGGACCCTGTGGAACTGCTGTGACCTCTAAAGGGTGGGTTAGGTGAGCCGAGGGAGGTGTGTGCTAGGGAGCCTGAGTGCGCATGCGCGGCCCACGTATAGGCCCGAAACGAGCCAGCCTCGGCTCAGAGAAAAGCCATCTCCTGGGGGCCTCCCCATGTTCTTCCACTCCTCAAGCGTGACCCCTTTACGGATGGAAGAAAGGGTGATCTTCGCAGTGGTGGGTTCGGGCCAGAGGGGTCTGCGGGTTTGCCTCCACGTACGCCAGGTGCCCGCACACCGGGCGCAGGTGTTTGAGCCCCGTGGAGGCAGAGGGCTGCTTATTGCTGGATGCAAGTGTCCTGCGGGGTCAAGGAACGGCATGGGCACTCCCCGGGCCACACAGGGCACCGGGCCCTTAGAGAGTTCCATGGGAATTCCCCCGCCCATGTCCCCGGTACCCAAGTCTGTCCTTAGCACACTGTCTGTGCTGGGCTGAAGGTGCTGCTAGGCAGTGTGGCCTGTGGGAAATCGTGCGGTCCTCTGAGTGGCAGGGAGGGCTTCTGTTTCCCCGAACAGGTGCGCAGGGACCCTGTAAAACTGCTGTGACCTCTCAAGCTGAGTCATGTGACCCCTCAAGGGTGCGGCAGGTGACCTCCCAAGGGTGGGTCACGAGACCACTCAAGGGTGGGTCACGGGACCCCTCAAGGGTGGGTCACCAGACCCCTAAAGGGCGGGTCACGTGACCCGAAAAGCGTGGGTCACGAGACCCCTCAAGGGTGGGTCACGTGACCCCTCAGGGGTGTGTCACGAGACCCCTCAGGGGTGGGTCACGAGACCCCTCAGGGGTGGGTCACGTGACCCCTCTGGGGTGGGTCACGTGACGCCTCAGGGGTGGGTCACGAGACCCCTCAGGGGTGGGTCACGTGACCCCTCAGGGGTGGGTCACGAGACCCCTCAGGGGTGGGTCACGAGACCCCTCAGGGGTGGGTCACGTGACCCCTCTGGGGTGGGTCACGTGACGCCTCAGGGGTGGGTCACGAGACCCCTCAGGGGTGGGTCACGTGACCCCTCAGGGGTGGGTGACGTGACTCCTCAAGGGTGGGTCAGGAGACACCTCAAGGGTGAGTCCCGTGACCCGAGTGAGGCTTGTGGTGGGGAGCCTGAGTGCGCACGCGCGGCCCAGGTATAGGCGCAAAACCTGCCAGCCGCGGCTCGGAGAAAAGACATCTCCTGGGGGCCTCCCCATGTTCCTCCACTCCTCAAGGAGGAACCCTTTACAGATGGAAGAAAAGGGGGATCTTCGCAGTGGTGGGTTCGGGCCAGAGGGGTCTGTGGGTTTGCCTGCACGTACGCCAGGTGCTCTCACAACGGGCCCAGGTGTTCGAGCCCCGTGGAGGCAGAGGGCTGCTTATTGCTGGATGATAGTGTCCTGCAGGGTTAAGGGACGGCGTGGGCACTCCCAGGGCGACAGAGGGCACCTGGCCTTTAGAGAGTTCCCTGGAAAATTCCCCGCCCAGGCCTCTCGTCCACAAGTCTATCCTGCGCACAGTGTCTGTGCGAGGCTAGGAGTGCTTCTGGGCAGTGTTCCCCAGCGGAAATCGCGTGGTCCTCTAGGTGGCAGGGAGGGCTCCTGTGTCCACAGACAGGTGCCCAGGGACCCTGTGGAACTGCTGTGACATCTAAAGGGTGGGTTAGGTGAGCCGAGGGAGGTGTGTGCTTGGGAGCCTGAGTGCGCATGCGCGGCCCACGTATAGGCCCGAAACGAGCCAGCCGCGGCTCGGAGAAAAGCCATCTCCTGGGGGCCTCCCCATGTTCTTCCACTCCTCAAGCGTGACCCCTTTACGGATGGAAGAAAGGGTGATCTTCGCAGTGGTGGGTTCGGGCCAGAGGGGTCTGCGGGTTTGCCTCCACGTACGCCAGGTGCCCGCACACCGGGCGCAGGTGTTTGAGCCCCGTGGAGGCAGAGGGCTGCTTATTGCTGGATGCAAGTGTCCTGCGGGGTCAAGGAACGGCATGGGCACTCCCCGGGCCACACAGGGCACCGGGCCCTTAGAGAGTTCCATGGGAATTCCCCCGCCCATGTCCCCGGTACCCAAGTCTGTCCTTAGCACACTGTCTGTGCGGGGCTGAAGGTGCTGCTAGGCAGTGTGGCCTGTGGGAAATCGTGCGGTCCTCTGAGTGGCAGGGAGGGCTTCTGTTTCCCCGAACAGGTGCGCAGGGACCCTGTAAAACTGCTGTGACCTCTCAAGGTGCGTCATGTGACCCCTCAAGGGTGGAGCAGGTGAACTCCCAAGGGTGGGTCACGGGACCCCTCAAGGGTGGGTCACGAGACCCCTAAAGGGCGGGTCACGTGACCCGAAAAGCGTGGGCACGAGACCCCTCAAGGTTGGGTCACATGACCCCTCAGGGGCGGGTCACGAGACCCCTCAGGGGTGGGTCACGTGACCCCTCTGGGGTGGGTCACGTTACCCCTCAGGGGTGGGTCACGTGACCCCTCAAGGGTGGGTCAGGAGACACCTCAAGGGTGAGTCCCGTGACCCGAGGGAGGCTTGTGGTGGGGAGCCTGAGTGCGCACGCGCGGCCCACGTATAGGCCCGAAACCAGCCAGCCGCGGCTCAGAGAAAAGCCATCTCCTGGGGGCCTCCCCATGTTCCTCCACTCCTCAAGGAGGACCCCTTTACAGATGGAAGAAAAGGGGGATCTTCGCAGTGGTGGGTTCGGGCCAGAGGGGTCTGTGGGTTTGCCAGCACGTACGCCAGGTGCTCTCACAACGGGCCCAGGTGTTCGAGCCCCGTGGAGGCAGAGGGCTGCTTATTGCTGGATGCAAGTGTCCTGCGGGGTCAAGGAACGGCATGGGCACTCCCCGGGCCACACAGGGCACCGGGCCCTTAGAGAGTTCCATGGGAATTCCCCCGCCCATGTCCCCGGTACCCAAGTCTGTCCTTAGCACACTGTCTGTGCGGGGCTGAAGGTGCTGCTAGGCAGTGTGGCCTGTGGGAAATCGTGCGGTCCTCTGAGTGGCGGGGAGGGCTTCTGTTTCCCCGAACAGGTGCGCAGGGACCCTGTAAAACTGCTGTGACCTCTCAGGTTCGTGATGTGACCCCTCAAGTGTGGAGCAGGTGACCTCCCAAGGGTGGGTCACGAGACCCCTCAAGGGTGGGTCACGAGACCCCTCAAGGGTGGGTCACGAGACCCCTAAAGGGCGGGTCACATGACCCCTCAGGGGCGGGTCACGAGACCCCTCAGGGGTGGGTCACGTGACCCCTCTGGGGTGGGTCACGTGACCCGTCAAGGGTGGGTCATGTGACCCCTCAAGGGTGGGTCAGGAGACACCTCAAGGGTGAGTCCCGTGACCCGAGGGAGGCTTGTGGTGGGGAGACTGAGTGCGCACGCGCGGCCCACGTATAGGCCCGAAACCAGCCAGCCGCGGCTCAGAGAAAAGCCATCTCCTGGGGGCCTCCCCATGTTCCTCCACTCCTCAAGGAGGACCCCTTTACAGATGGAAGAAAAGGGGGATCTTCGCAGTGGTGGGTTCGGGCCAGAGGGGTCTGTGGGTTTGCCTGCACGTACGCCAGGTGCTCTCACAACGGGCCCAGGTGTTCGAGCCCCGTGGAGGCAGAGGGCTGCTTATTGCTGGATGATAGTGTCCTGCAGGGTTAAGGGACGGCGTGGGCACGCCCAGGGGGACAGAGGGCACCTGGCCTTTAGAGATTTCCCTGGAAAATTCCCCACCCAGGCCTCTCGTCCACAAGTCTATCCTGCGCAGAGTGTCTGTGCGAGGCTAGGAGTGCTTCTGGGCAGTGTTCCCCAGCGGAAAACGCGTGGTCCTCTAGGTGGCAGGGAGGGCTCCTGTGTCCACAGACAGGTGCCCAGGGACCCTGTGGAACTGCTGTGACCTCTAAAGGGTGGGTTAGGTGAGCCGAGGGAGGTGTGTGCTTGGGAGCCTGAGTGCGCATGCGCGGCCCACGTATAGGCCCGAAACGAGCCAGCCGCGGCTCGGAGAAAAGCCATCTCCTGGGGGCCTCCCCATGTTCTTCCACTCCTCAAGCGTGACCACTTTACGGATGGAAGAAAGGGTGATCTTCGCAGTGGTGGGTTCGGGCCAGAGGGGTCTGCGGGTTTGCCTCCACGTACGCCAGGTGCCCGCACACCGGGCGCAGGTGTTTGAGCCCCGTGGAGGCAGAGGGCTGCTTATTGCTGGATGCAAGTGTCCTGCGGGGTCAAGGAACGGCATGGGCACTCCCTGGGCCACACAGGGCACCGGGCCCTTAGAGAGTTCCATGGGAAATCCCCCGCCCACGCCCCCGGTACCCAACTCTGTCCTTAGCACACTGTCTGTGCGGGGCTGAAGGTGCTGCTAGGCAGTGTGGCCTGTGGGAAATCGTGCGGTCCTCTGAGTGGCAGGGAGGGCTTCTGTTTCGCCGAACAGGTGCGCAGGGACCCTGTAAAACTGCTGTGACCTCTCAAGGTGGGTCATGTGACCCCTCAAGGGTGGGGCAGGTGACCTCCCAAGGGTGGGTCACGAGACCCCTCAAGGGTGGGTCACGGGACCCCTCAAGGGTGGGTCACGAGACCCCTAAAGGGCGGGTCACGTGACCCGAAAAGCGTGGGTCACGAGACCCCTCAAGGGTGGGTCACGTGACCCCTCAGGGGTGGGTCACGAGACCACTCAGGGGTGGGTCACGTGACGCCTCTGTGGTGGGTCACGTGACCACTCAGGGGTGGGTCACGAGACCCCTCAGGGGTGGGTCACGTGACCCCTCAGGGGTGGGTGACGTGACCCCTCCAGGGTGGGTCAGGAGACACCTCAAGGGTGAGTCCCGTGACCCGAGGGAGGCTTGTGGTGGGGAGCCTGAGTGCGCACGCGCGGCCCAGGTATAGGCCCGAAACCTGCCAGCCGCGGCTGGGAGAAAAGCCATCTCCTGGGGGCCTCCCCATGTTCCTCCACTCCTCAAGGAGGACCCCTTTACAGATGGAAGAAAAGGGGGATCTTCGCAGTGGTGGGTTCGGGCCAGAGGGGTCTGTGGGTTTGCATGCACGTACGCCAGGTGCTCTCACAACGGGCCCAGGTGTTCGAGCCCCGTGGAGGCAGAGGGCTGCTTATTGCTGGATGATAGTGTCCTGCAGGGTTAAGGGACGGCGTGGGCACTCCCAGGGCGACAGAGGGCACCTGGCCTTTAGAGAGTTCCCTGGAAAATTCCCCGCCCAGGCCTCTCGTCCACAAGTCTATCCTGCGCACAGTGTCTGTGCGAGGCTCGGAGTGCTTCTGGGCAGTGTTCCCCAGCGGAAATCGCGTGGTCCTCTAGGTGGCAGGGAGGGCTCCTGTGTCCACAGACTGGTGCCCAGGGACCCTGTGGAACTGCTGTGACCTCTAAAGGGTGGGTTAGGTGAGCCGAGGGAGGTGTGTGCTAGGGAGCCTGAGTGCGCATGCGCGGCCCACGTATAGGCCCGAAACGAGCCAGCCTCGGCTCGGAGAAAAGCCATCTCCTGGGGGCCTCCCCATGTTCTTCCACTCCTCAAGCGTGACCCCTTTACGGATGGAAGAAAGGGTGATCTTCGCAGTGGTGGGTTCGGGCCAGAGGGGTCTGCGGGTTTGCCTCCACGTACGCCAGGTGCCCGCACACCGGGCGCAGGTGTTTGAGCCCCGTGGAGGCAGAGGGCTGCTTATTGCTGGATGCAAGTGTCCTGCGGAGTCAAGGAACGGCATGGGCACTCCCCGGGCCACACAGGGCACCGGGCCCTTAGAGAGTTCCATGGGAATTCCCCCGCCCATGTCCCCGGTACCCAAGTCTGTCCTTAGCACACTGTCTGTGCGGGGCTGAAGGTGCTGCTAGGCAGTGTGGCCTGTGGGAAATCGTGCGGTCCTCTGAGTGGCAGGGAGGGCTTCTGTTTCCCCGAACAGGTGCGCAGGGACCCTGTAAAACGGCTGTGACCTCTCAAGGTGCGTCATGTGACCCCTCAAGGGTGGAGCAGGTGAACTCCCAAGGGTGGGTCACGGGACCCCTCAAGGGTGGGTCACGAGACCCCTAAAGGGCGGGTCACGTGACCCGAAAAGCGTGGGCACGAGACCCCTCAAGGTTGGGTCACATGACCCCTCAGGGGCGGGTCACGAGACCCCTCAGGGGTGGGTCACGTGACCCCTCTGGGGTGGGTCACGTTACCCCTCAGGGGTGGGTCACGTGACCCCTCAAGGGTGGGTCAGGAGACACCTCAAGGGTGAGTCCCGTGACCCGAGGGAGGCTTGTGGTGGGGAGCCTGAGTGCGCACGCGCGGCCCACGTATAGGCCCGAAACCAGCCAGCCGCGACTCAGAGAAAAGCCATCTCCTGGGGGCCTCCCCATGTTCCTCCACTCCTCAAGGAGGACCCCTTTACAGATGGAAGAAAAGGGGGATCTTCGCAGTGGTGGGTTCGGGCCAGAGGAGTCTGTGGGTTTGCCTGCACGTACGCCAGGTGCTCTCACAACGGGCCCAGGTGTTCGAGCCCCGTGGAGGCAGAGGGCTGCTTATTGCTGGATGCAAGTGTCCTGCGGGGTCAAGGAACGGCATGGGCACTCCCCGGGCCACACAGGGCACCGGGCCCTTAGAGAGTTCCATGGGAATTCTCCCGCCCATGTCCCCGGTACCCAAGTCTGTCCTTAGCACACTGTCTGTGCGGGGCTGAAGGTGCTGCTAGGCAGTGTGGCCTGTGGGAAATCGTGCGGTCCTCTGAGTGGCGGGGAGGGCTTCTGTTTCCCCGAACAGGTGCGCAGGGACCCTGTAAAACTGCTGTGACCTCTCAGGTGCGTGATGTGACCCCTCAAGTGTGGAGCAGGTGACCTCCCAAGGGTGGGTCACGAGACCCCTCAAGGGTGGGTCACGAGACCCCTCAAGGGTGGGTCACGAGACCCCTAAAGGGCGGGTCACATGACCCCTCAGGGGCGGGTCACGAGACCCCTCAGGGGTGGGTCACGTGACCCCTCTGGGGTGGGTCACGTGACCCGTCAAGGGTGGGTCATGTTACCCCTCAAGGGTGGGTCAGGAGACACCTCAAGGGTGAGTCCCGTGACCCGAGGGAGGCTTGTGGTGGGGAGACTGAGTGCGCACGCGCGGCCCACGTATAGGCCCGAAACCAGCCAGCCGCGGCTCAGAGAAAAGCCATCTCCTGGGGGCCTCCCCATGTTCCTCCACTCCTCAAGGAGGACCCCTTTACAGATGGAAGAAAAGGGGGATCTTCGCAGTGGTGGGTTCGGGCCAGAGGGGTCTGTGGGTTTGCCTGCACGTACGCCAGGTGCTCTCACAACGGGCCCAGGTGTTCGAGCCCCGTGGAGGCAGAGGGCTGCTTATTGCTGGATGATAGTGTCCTGCAGGGTTAAGGGACGGCGTGGGCACTCCCAGGGGGACAGAGGGCACCTGGCCTTTAGAGATTTCCCTGGAAAATTCCCCACCCAGGCCTCTCGTCCACAAGTCTATCCTGCGCAGAGTGTCTGTGCGAGGCTAGGAGTGCTTCTGGGCAGTGTTCCCCAGCGGAAAACGCGTGGTCCTCTAGGTGGCAGGGAGGGCTCCTGTGTCCACAGACAGGTGCCCAGGGACCCTGTGGAACTGCTGTGACCTCTAAAGGGTGGGTTAGGTGAGCCGAGGGAGGTGTGTGCTTGGGAGCCTGAGTGCGCATGCGCGGCCCACGTATAGGCCCGAAACGAGCCAGCCGCGGCTCGGAGAAAAGCCATCTCCTGGGGGCCTCCCCATGTTCTTCCACTCCTCAAGCGTGACCACTTTACGGATGGAAGAAAGGGTGATCTTCGCAGTGGTGGGTTCGGGCCAGAGGGGTCTGCGGGTTTGCCTCCACGTACGCCAGGTGCCCGCACACCGGGCGCAGGTGTTTGAGCCCCGTGGAGGCAGAGGGCTGCTTATTGCTGGATGCAAGTGTCCTGCGGGGTCAAGGAACGGCATGGGCACTCCCTGGGCCACACAGGGCACCGGGCCCTTAGAGAGTTCCATGGGAAATCCCCCGCCCACGCCCCCAGTACCCAACTCTGTCCTTAGCACACTGTCTGTGCGGGGCTGAAGGTGCTGCTAGGCAGTGTGGCCTGTGGGAAATCGTGCGGTCCTCTGAGTGGCAGGGAGGGCTTCTGTTTCGCCGAACAGGTGCGCAGGGACCCTGTAAAACTGCTGTGACCTCTCAAGGTGGGTCATGTGACCCCTCAAGGGTGGGGCAGGTGACCTCCCAAGGGTGGGTCACGAGACCCCTCAAGGGTGGGTCACGGGACCCCTCAAGGGTGGGTCACGAGACCCCTAAAGGGCGGGTCACGTGACCCGAAAAGCGTGGGTCACGAGACCCCTCAAGGGTGGGTCACGTGACCCCTCAGGGGTGGGTCACGAGACCACTCAGGGGTGGGTCACGTGACGCCTCTGTGGTGGGTCACGTGACCACTCAGGGGTGGGTCACGAGACCCCTCAGGGGTGGGTCACGTGACCCCTCAGGGGTGGGTGACGTGACCCCTCCAGGGTGGGTCAGGAGACACCTCAAGGGTGAGTCCCGTGACCCGAGGGAGGCTTGTGGTGGGGAGCCTGAGTGCGCACGCGCGGCCCAGGTATAGGCCCGAAACCTGCCAGCCGCGGCTGGGAGAAAAGCCATCTCCTGGGGGCCTCCCCATGTTCCTCCACTCCTCAAGGAGGACCCCTTTACAGATGGAAGAAAAGGGGGATCTTCGCAGTGGTGGGTTCGGGCCAGAGGGGTCTGTGGGTTTGCATGCACGTACGCCAGGTGCTCTCACAACGGGCCCAGGTGTTCGAGCCCCGTGGAGGCAGAGGGCTGCTTATTGCTGGATGATAGTGTCCTGCAGGGTTAAGGGACGGCGTGGGCACTCCCAGGGCGACAGAGGGCACCTGGCCTTTAGAGAGTTCCCTGGAAAATTCCCCGCCCAGGCCTCTCGTCCACAAGTCTATCCTGCGCACAGTGTCTGTGCGAGGCTCGGAGTGCTTCTGGGCAGTGTTCCCCAGCGGAAATCGCGTGGTCCTCTAGGTGGCAGGGAGGGCTCCTGTGTCCACAGACAGGTGCCCAGGGACCCTGTGGAACTGCTGTGACCTCTAAAGGGTGGGTTAGGTGAGCCGAGGGAGGTGTGTGCTAGGGAGCCTGAGTGCGCATGCGCGGCCCACGTATAGGCCCGAAACGAGCCAGCCGCGGCTCGGAGAAAAGCCATCTCCTGGGGGCCTCCCCATGTTCTTCCACTCCTCAAGCGTGACCCCTTTACGGATGGAAGAAAGGGTGATCTTCGCAGTGGTGGGTTCGGGCCAGAGGGGTCTGGGGGTTTGCCTCCACGTACGCCAGGTGCCCGCACACCGGGCGCAGGTGTTTGAGCCCCGTGGAGGCAGAGGGCTGCTTATTGCTGGATGCAAGTGTCCTGCGGGGTCAAGGAACGGCATGGGCACTCCCCGGGCCACACAGGGCACCGGGCCCTTAGAGAGTTCCATGGGAATTCCCCCGCCCATGTCCCCGGTACCCAAGTCTGTCCTTAGCACACTGTCTGTGCTGGGCTGAAGGTGCTGCTAGGCAGTGTGGCCTGTGGGAAATCGTGCGGTCCTCTGAGTGGCAGGGAGGGCTTCTGTTTCCCCGAACAGGTGCGAAGGGACCCTGTAAAACTGCTGTGACCTCTCAAGCTGAGTCATGTGACCCCTCAAGGGTGCGGCAGGTGACCTCCCAAGGGTGGGTCACGAGACCCCTCAAGGGTGGGTCACGGGACCCCTCAAGGGTGGGTCACCAGACCCCTAAAGGGCGGGTCACGTGACCCGAAAAGCGTGGGTCACGAGACCCCTCAAGGGTGGGTCACGTGACCCCTCAGGGGTGGGTCACGAGACCCCTCAGGGGTGGGTCACGTGACCCCTCTGGGGTGGGTCACGTGACGCCTCAGGGGTGGGTCACGAGACCCCTCAGGGGTGGGTCACGTGACCCCTCAGGGGTGGGTCACGAGACCCCTCAGGGGTGGGTCACGTGACCCCTCTGGGGTGGGTCACGTGACGCCTCAGGGGTGGGTCACGAGACCCCTCAGGGGTGGGTCACGTGACCCCTCAGGGGTGGGTGACGTGACTCCTCAAGGGTGGGTCAGGAGACACCTCAAGGGTGAGTCCCGTGACCCGAGTGAGGCTTGTGGTGGGGAGCCTGAGTGCGCACGCGCGGCCCAGGTATAGGCGCAAAACCTGCCAGCCGCGGCTCGGAGAAAAGACATCTCCTGGGGGCCTCCCCATGTTCCTCCACTCCTCAAGGAGGAACCCTTTACAGATGGAAGAAAAGGGGGATCTTCGCAGTGGTGGGTTCGGGCCAGAGGGGTCTGTGGGTTTGCCTGCACGTACGCCAGGTGCTCTCACAACGGGCCCAGGTGTTCGAGCCCCGTGGAGGCAGAGGGCTGCTTATTGCTGGATGATAGTGTCCTGCAGGGTTAAGGGACGGCGTGGGCACTCCCAGGGCGACAGAGGGCACCTGGCCTTTAGAGAGTTCCCTGGAAAATTCCCCGCCCAGGCCTCTCGTCCACAAGTCTATCCTGCGCACAGTGTCTGTGCGAGGCTAGGAGTGCTTCTGGGCAGTGTTCCCCAGCGGAAATCGCGTGGTCCTCTAGGTGGCAGGGAGGGCTCCTGTGTCCACAGACAGGTGCCCAGGGACCCTGTGGAACTGCTGTGACATCTAAAGGGTGGGTTAGGTGAGCCGAGGGAGGTGTGTGCTTGGGAGCCTGAGTGCGCATGCGCGGCCCACGTATAGGCCCGAAACGAGCCAGCCGCGGCTCGGAGAAAAGCCATCTCCTGGGGGCCTCCCCATGTTCTTCCACTCCTCAAGCGTGACCCCTTTACGGATGGAAGAAAGGGTGATCTTCGCAGTGGTGGGTTCGGGCCAGAGGGGTCTGCGGGTTTGCCTCCACGTACGCCAGGTGCCCGCACACCGGGCGCAGGTGTTTGAGCCCCGTGGAGGCAGAGGGCTGCTTATTGCTGGATGCAAGTGTCCTGCGGGGTCAAGGAACGGCATGGGCACTCCCCGGGCCACACAGGGCACCGGGCCCTTAGAGAGTTCCATGGGAATTCCCCCGCCCATGTCCCCGGTACCCAAGTCTGTCCTTAGCACACTGTCTGTGCGGGGCTGAAGGTGCTGCTAGGCAGTGTGGCCTGTGGGAAATCGTGCGGTCCTCTGAGTGGCAGGGAGGGCTTCTGTTTCCCCGAACAGGTGCGCAGGGACCCTGTAAAACTGCTGTGACCTCTCAAGGTGCGTCATGTGACCCCTCAAGGGTGGAGCAGGTGAACTCCCAAGGGTGGGTCACGGGACCCCTCAAGGGTGGGTCACGAGACCCCTAAAGGGCGGGTCACGTGACCCGAAAAGCGTGGGCACGAGACCCCTCAAGGTTGGGTCACATGACCCCTCAGGGGCGGGTCACGAGACCCCTCAGGGGTGGGTCACGTGACCCCTCTGGGGTGGGTCACGTTACCCCTCAGGGGTGGGTCACGTGACCCCTCAAGGGTGGGTCAGGAGACACCTCAAGGGTGAGTCCCGTGACCCGAGGGAGGCTTGTGGTGGGGAGCCTGAGTGCGCACGCGCGGCCCACGTATAGGCCCGAAACCAGCCAGCCGCGGCTCAGAGAAAAGCCATCTCCTGGGGGCCTCCCCATGTTCCTCCACTCCTCAAGGAGGACCCCTTTACAGATGGAAGAAAAGGGGGATCTTCGCAGTGGTGGGTTCGGGCCAGAGGGGTCTGTGGGTTTGCCAGCACGTACGCCAGGTGCTCTCACAACGGGCCCAGGTGTTCGAGCCCCGTGGAGGCAGAGGGCTGCTTATTGCTGGATGCAAGTGTCCTGCGGGGTCAAGGAACGGCATGGGCACTCCCCGGGCCACACAGGGCACCGGGCCCTTAGAGAGTTCCATGGGAATTCCCCCGCCCATGTCCCCGGTACCCAAGTCTGTCCTTAGCACACTGTCTGTGCGGGGCTGAAGGTGCTGCTAGGCAGTGTGGCCTGTGGGAAATCGTGCGGTCCTCTGAGTGGCGGGGAGGGCTTCTGTTTCCCCGAACAGGTGCGCAGGGACCCTGTAAAACTGCTGTGACCTCTCAGGTTCGTGATGTGACCCCTCAAGTGTGGAGCAGGTGACCTCCCAAGGGTGGGTCACGAGACCCCTCAAGGGTGGGTCACGAGACCCCTCAAGGGTGGGTCACGAGACCCCTAAAGGGCGGGTCACATGACCCCTCAGGGGCGGGTCACGAGACCCCTCAGGGGTGGGTCACGTGACCCCTCTGGGGTGGGTCACGTGACCCGTCAAGGGTGGGTCATGTGACCCCTCAAGGGTGGGTCAGGAGACACCTCAAGGGTGAGTCCCGTGACCCGAGGGAGGCTTGTGGTGGGGAGACTGAGTGCGCACGCGCGGCCCACGTATAGGCCCGAAACCAGCCAGCCGCGGCTCAGAGAAAAGCCATCTCCTGGGGGCCTCCCCATGTTCCTCCACTCCTCAAGGAGGACCCCTTTACAGATGGAAGAAAAGGGGGATCTTCGCAGTGGTGGGTTCGGGCCAGAGGGGTCTGTGGGTTTGCCTGCACGTACGCCAGGTGCTCTCACAACGGGCCCAGGTGTTCGAGCCCCGTGGAGGCAGAGGGCTGCTTATTGCTGGATGATAGTGTCCTGCAGGGTTAAGGGACGGCGTGGGCACGCCCAGGGGGACAGAGGGCACCTGGCCTTTAGAGATTTCCCTGGAAAATTCCCCACCCAGGCCTCTCGTCCACAAGTCTATCCTGCGCAGAGTGTCTGTGCGAGGCTAGGAGTGCTTCTGGGCAGTGTTCCCCAGCGGAAAACGCGTGGTCCTCTAGGTGGCAGGGAGGGCTCCTGTGTCCACAGACAGGTGCCCAGGGACCCTGTGGAACTGCTGTGACCTCTAAAGGGTGGGTTAGGTGAGCCGAGGGAGGTGTGTGCTTGGGAGCCTGAGTGCGCATGCGCGGCCCACGTATAGGCCCGAAACGAGCCAGCCGCGGCTCGGAGAAAAGCCATCTCCTGGGGGCCTCCCCATGTTCTTCCACTCCTCAAGCGTGACCACTTTACGGATGGAAGAAAGGGTGATCTTCGCAGTGGTGGGTTCGGGCCAGAGGGGTCTGCGGGTTTGCCTCCACGTACGCCAGGTGCCCGCACACCGGGCGCAGGTGTTTGAGCCCCGTGGAGGCAGAGGGCTGCTTATTGCTGGATGCAAGTGTCCTGCGGGGTCAAGGAACGGCATGGGCACTCCCTGGGCCACACAGGGCACCGGGCCCTTAGAGAGTTCCATGGGAAATCCCCCGCCCACGCCCCCGGTACCCAACTCTGTCCTTAGCACACTGTCTGTGCGGGGCTGAAGGTGCTGCTAGGCAGTGTGGCCTGTGGGAAATCGTGCGGTCCTCTGAGTGGCAGGGAGGGCTTCTGTTTCGCCGAACAGGTGCGCAGGGACCCTGTAAAACTGCTGTGACCTCTCAAGGTGGGTCATGTGACCCCTCAAGGGTGGGGCAGGTGACCTCCCAAGGGTGGGTCACGAGACCCCTCAAGGGTGGGTCACGGGACCCCTCAAGGGTGGGTCACGAGACCCCTAAAGGGCGGGTCACGTGACCCGAAAAGCGTGGGTCACGAGACCCCTCAAGGGTGGGTCACGTGACCCCTCAGGGGTGGGTCACGAGACCACTCAGGGGTGGGTCACGTGACGCCTCTGTGGTGGGTCACGTGACCACTCAGGGGTGGGTCACGAGACCCCTCAGGGGTGGGTCACGTGACCCCTCAGGGGTGGGTGACGTGACCCCTCCAGGGTGGGTCAGGAGACACCTCAAGGGTGAGTCCCGTGACCCGAGGGAGGCTTGTGGTGGGGAGCCTGAGTGCGCACGCGCGGCCCAGGTATAGGCCCGAAACCTGCCAGCCGCGGCTGGGAGAAAAGCCATCTCCTGGGGGCCTCCCCATGTTCCTCCACTCCTCAAGGAGGACCCCTTTACAGATGGAAGAAAAGGGGGATCTTCGCAGTGGTGGGTTCGGGCCAGAGGGGTCTGTGGGTTTGCATGCACGTACGCCAGGTGCTCTCACAACGGGCCCAGGTGTTCGAGCCCCGTGGAGGCAGAGGGCTGCTTATTGCTGGATGATAGTGTCCTGCAGGGTTAAGGGACGGCGTGGGCACTCCCAGGGCGACAGAGGGCACCTGGCCTTTAGAGAGTTCCCTGGAAAATTCCCCGCCCAGGCCTCTCGTCCACAAGTCTATCCTGCGCACAGTGTCTGTGCGAGGCTCGGAGTGCTTCTGGGCAGTGTTCCCCAGCGGAAATCGCGTGGTCCTCTAGGTGGCAGGGAGGGCTCCTGTGTCCACAGACTGGTGCCCAGGGACCCTGTGGAACTGCTGTGACCTCTAAAGGGTGGGTTAGGTGAGCCGAGGGAGGTGTGTGCTAGGGAGCCTGAGTGCGCATGCGCGGCCCACGTATAGGCCCGAAACGAGCCAGCCTCGGCTCGGAGAAAAGCCATCTCCTGGGGGCCTCCCCATGTTCTTCCACTCCTCAAGCGTGACCCCTTTACGGATGGAAGAAAGGGTGATCTTCGCAGTGGTGGGTTCGGGCCAGAGGGGTCTGCGGGTTTGCCTCCACGTACGCCAGGTGCCCGCACACCGGGCGCAGGTGTTTGAGCCCCGTGGAGGCAGAGGGCTGCTTATTGCTGGATGCAAGTGTCCTGCGGAGTCAAGGAACGGCATGGGCACTCCCCGGGCCACACAGGGCACCGGGCCCTTAGAGAGTTCCATGGGAATTCCCCCGCCCATGTCCCCGGTACCCAAGTCTGTCCTTAGCACACTGTCTGTGCGGGGCTGAAGGTGCTGCTAGGCAGTGTGGCCTGTGGGAAATCGTGCGGTCCTCTGAGTGGCAGGGAGGGCTTCTGTTTCCCCGAACAGGTGCGCAGGGACCCTGTAAAACGGCTGTGACCTCTCAAGGTGCGTCATGTGACCCCTCAAGGGTGGAGCAGGTGAACTCCCAAGGGTGGGTCACGGGACCCCTCAAGGGTGGGTCACGAGACCCCTAAAGGGCGGGTCACGTGACCCGAAAAGCGTGGGCACGAGACCCCTCAAGGTTGGGTCACATGACCCCTCAGGGGCGGGTCACGAGACCCCTCAGGGGTGGGTCACGTGACCCCTCTGGGGTGGGTCACGTTACCCCTCAGGGGTGGGTCACGTGACCCCTCAAGGGTGGGTCAGGAGACACCTCAAGGGTGAGTCCCGTGACCCGAGGGAGGCTTGTGGTGGGGAGCCTGAGTGCGCACGCGCGGCCCACGTATAGGCCCGAAACCAGCCAGCCGCGACTCAGAGAAAAGCCATCTCCTGGGGGCCTCCCCATGTTCCTCCACTCCTCAAGGAGGACCCCTTTACAGATGGAAGAAAAGGGGGATCTTCGCAGTGGTGGGTTCGGGCCAGAGGAGTCTGTGGGTTTGCCTGCACGTACGCCAGGTGCTCTCACAACGGGCCCAGGTGTTCGAGCCCCGTGGAGGCAGAGGGCTGCTTATTGCTGGATGCAAGTGTCCTGCGGGGTCAAGGAACGGCATGGGCACTCCCCGGGCCACACAGGGCACCGGGCCCTTAGAGAGTTCCATGGGAATTCTCCCGCCCATGTCCCCGGTACCCAAGTCTGTCCTTAGCACACTGTCTGTGCGGGGCTGAAGGTGCTGCTAGGCAGTGTGGCCTGTGGGAAATCGTGCGGTCCTCTGAGTGGCGGGGAGGGCTTCTGTTTCCCCGAACAGGTGCGCAGGGACCCTGTAAAACTGCTGTGACCTCTCAGGTGCGTGATGTGACCCCTCAAGTGTGGAGCAGGTGACCTCCCAAGGGTGGGTCACGAGACCCCTCAAGGGTGGGTCACGAGACCCCTCAAGGGTGGGTCACGAGACCCCTAAAGGGCGGGTCACATGACCCCTCAGGGGCGGGTCACGAGACCCCTCAGGGGTGGGTCACGTGACCCCTCTGGGGTGGGTCACGTGACCCGTCAAGGGTGGGTCATGTTACCCCTCAAGGGTGGGTCAGGAGACACCTCAAGGGTGAGTCCCGTGACCCGAGGGAGGCTTGTGGTGGGGAGACTGAGTGCGCACGCGCGGCCCACGTATAGGCCCGAAACCAGCCAGCCGCGGCTCAGAGAAAAGCCATCTCCTGGGGGCCTCCCCATGTTCCTCCACTCCTCAAGGAGGACCCCTTTACAGATGGAAGAAAAGGGGGATCTTCGCAGTGGTGGGTTCGGGCCAGAGGGGTCTGTGGGTTTGCCTGCACGTAGGCCAGGTGCTCTCACAACGGGCCCAGGTGTTCGAGCCCCGTGGAGGCAGAGGGCTGCTTATTGCTGGATGATAGTGTCCTGCAGGGTTAAGGGACGGCGTGGGCACTCCCAGGGGGACAGAGGGCACCTGGCCTTTAGAGATTTCCCTGGAAAATTCCCCACCCAGGCCTCTCGTCCACAAGTCTATCCTGCGCAGAGTGTCTGTGCGAGGCTAGGAGTGCTTCTGGGCAGTGTTCCCCAGCGGAAAACGCGTGGTCCTCTAGGTGGCAGGGAGGGCTCCTGTGTCCACAGACAGGTGCCCAGGGACCCTGTGGAACTGCTGTGACCTCTAAAGGGTGGGTTAGGTGAGCCGAGGGAGGTGTGTGCTTGGGAGCCTGAGTGCGCATGCGCGGCCCACGTATAGGCCCGAAACGAGCCAGCCGCGGCTCGGAGAAAAGCCATCTCCTGGGGGCCTCCCCATGTTCTTCCACTCCTCAAGCGTGACCACTTTACGGATGGAAGAAAGGGTGATCTTCGCAGTGGTGGGTTCGGGCCAGAGGGGTCTGCGGGTTTGCCTCCACGTACGCCAGGTGCCCGCACACCGGGCGCAGGTGTTTGAGCCCCGTGGAGGCAGAGGGCTGCTTATTGCTGGATGCAAGTGTCCTGCGGGGTCAAGGAACGGCATGGGCACTCCCTGGGCCACACAGGGCACCGGGCCCTTAGAGAGTTCCATGGGAAATCCCCCGCCCACGCCCCCAGTACCCAACTCTGTCCTTAGCACACTGTCTGTGCGGGGCTGAAGGTGCTGCTAGGCAGTGTGGCCTGTGGGAAATCGTGCGGTCCTCTGAGTGGCAGGGAGGGCTTCTGTTTCGCCGAACAGGTGCGCAGGGACCCTGTAAAACTGCTGTGACCTCTCAAGGTGGGTCATGTGACCCCTCAAGGGTGGGGCAGGTGACCTCCCAAGGGTGGGTCACGAGACCCCTCAAGGGTGGGTCACGGGACCCCTCAAGGGTGGGTCACGAGACCCCTAAAGGGCGGGTCACGTGACCCGAAAAGCGTGGGTCACGAGACCCCTCAAGGGTGGGTCACGTGACCCCTCAGGGGTGGGTCACGAGACCACTCAGGGGTGGGTCACGTGACGCCTCTGTGGTGGGTCACGTGACCACTCAGGGGTGGGTCACGAGACCCCTCAGGGGTGGGTCACGTGACCCCTCAGGGGTGGGTGACGTGACCCCTCCAGGGTGGGTCAGGAGACACCTCAAGGGTGAGTCCCGTGACCCGAGGGAGGCTTGTGGTGGGGAGCCTGAGTGCGCACGCGCGGCCCAGGTATAGGCCCGAAACCTGCCAGCCGCGGCTGGGAGAAAAGCCATCTCCTGGGGGCCTCCCCATGTTCCTCCACTCCTCAAGGAGGACCCCTTTACAGATGGAAGAAAAGGGGGATCTTCGCAGTGGTGGGTTCGGGCCAGAGGGGTCTGTGGGTTTGCATGCACGTACGCCAGGTGCTCTCACAACGGGCCCAGGTGTTCGAGCCCCGTGGAGGCAGAGGGCTGCTTATTGCTGGATGATAGTGTCCTGCAGGGTTAAGGGACGGCGTGGGCACTCCCAGGGCGACAGAGGGCACCTGGCCTTTAGAGAGTTCCCTGGAAAATTCCCCGCCCAGGCCTCTCGTCCACAAGTCTATCCTGCGCACAGTGTCTGTGCGAGGCTCGGAGTGCTTCTGGGCAGTGTTCCCCAGCGGAAATCGCGTGGTCCTCTAGGTGGCAGGGAGGGCTCCTGTGTCCACAGACAGGTGCCCAGGGACCCTGTGGAACTGCTGTGACCTCTAAAGGGTGGGTTAGGTGAGCCGAGGGAGGTGTGTGCTAGGGAGCCTGAGTGCGCATGCGCGGCCCACGTATAGGCCCGAAACGAGCCAGCCGCGGCTCGGAGAAAAGCCATCTCCTGGGGGCCTCCCCATGTTCTTCCACTCCTCAAGCGTGACCCCTTTACGGATGGAAGAAAGGGTGATCTTCGCAGTGGTGGGTTCGGGCCAGAGGGGTCTGGGGGTTTGCCTCCACGTACGCCAGGTGCCCGCACACCGGGCGCAGGTGTTTGAGCCCCGTGGAGGCAGAGGGCTGCTTATTGCTGGATGCAAGTGTCCTGCGGGGTCAAGGAACGGCATGGGCACTCCCCGGGCCACACAGGGCACCGGGCCCTTAGAGAGTTCCATGGGAATTCCCCCGCCCATGTCCCCGGTACCCAAGTCTGTCCTTAGCACACTGTCTGTGCTGGGCTGAAGGTGCTGCTAGGCAGTGTGGCCTGTGGGAAATCGTGCGGTCCTCTGAGTGGCAGGGAGGGCTTCTGTTTCCCCGAACAGGTGCGAAGGGACCCTGTAAAACTGCTGTGACCTCTCAAGCTGAGTCATGTGACCCCTCAAGGGTGCGGCAGGTGACCTCCCAAGGGTGGGTCACGAGACCCCTCAAGGGTGGGTCACGGGACCCCTCAAGGGTGGGTCACCAGACCCCTAAAGGGCGGGTCACGTGACCCGAAAAGCGTGGGTCACGAGACCCCTCAAGGGTGGGTCACGTGACCCCTCAGGGGTGGGTCACGAGACCCCTCAGGGGTGGGTCACGTGACCCCTCTGGGGTGGGTCACGTGACGCCTCAGGGGTGGGTCACGAGACCCCTCAGGGGTGGGTCACGTGACCCCTCAGGGGTGGGTCACGAGACCCCTCAGGGGTGGGTCACGTGACCCCTCTGGGGTGGGTCACGTGACGCCTCAGGGGTGGGTCACGAGACCCCTCAGGGGTGGGTCACGTGACCCCTCAGGGGTGGGTGACGTGACTCCTCAAGGGTGGGTCAGGAGACACCTCAAGGGTGAGTCCCGTGACCCGAGTGAGGCTTGTGGTGGGGAGCCTGAGTGCGCACGCGCGGCCCAGGTATAGGCGCAAAACCTGCCAGCCGCGGCTCGGAGAAAAGACATCTCCTGGGGGCCTCCCCATGTTCCTCCACTCCTCAAGGAGGAACCCTTTACAGATGGAAGAAAAGGGGGATCTTCGCAGTGGTGGGTTCGGGCCAGAGGGGTCTGTGGGTTTGCCTGCACGTACGCCAGGTGCTCTCACAACGGGCCCAGGTGTTCGAGCCCCGTGGAGGCAGAGGGCTGCTTATTGCTGGATGATAGTGTCCTGCAGGGTTAAGGGACGGCGTGGGCACTCCCAGGGCGACAGAGGGCACCTGGCCTTTAGAGAGTTCCCTGGAAAATTCCCCGCCCAGGCCTCTCGTCCACAAGTCTATCCTGCGCACAGTGTCTGTGCGAGGCTAGGAGTGCTTCTGGGCAGTGTTCCCCAGCGGAAATCGCGTGGTCCTCTAGGTGGCAGGGAGGGCTCCTGTGTCCACAGACAGGTGCCCAGGGACCCTGTGGAACTGCTGTGACATCTAAAGGGTGGGTTAGGTGAGCCGAGGGAGGTGTGTGCTTGGGAGCCTGAGTGCGCATGCGCGGCCCACGTATAGGCCCGAAACGAGCCAGCCGCGGCTCGGAGAAAAGCCATCTCCTGGGGGCCTCCCCATGTTCTTCCACTCCTCAAGCGTGACCCCTTTACGGATGGAAGAAAGGGTGATCTTCGCAGTGGTGGGTTCGGGCCAGAGGGGTCTGCGGGTTTGCCTCCACGTACGCCAGGTGCCCGCACACCGGGCGCAGGTGTTTGAGCCCCGTGGAGGCAGAGGGCTGCTTATTGCTGGATGCAAGTGTCCTGCGGAGTCAAGGAACGGCATGGGCACTCCCCGGGCCACACAGGGCACCGGGCCCTTAGAGAGTTCCATGGGAATTCCCCCGCCCATGTCCCCGGTACCCAAGTCTGTCCTTAGCACACTGTCTGTGCGGGGCTGAAGGTGCTGCTAGGCAGTGTGGCCTGTGGGAAATCGTGCGGTCCTCTGAGTGGCAGGGAGGGCTTCTGTTTCCCCGAACAGGTGCGCAGGGACCCTGTAAAACTGCTGTGACCTCTCAAGGTGCGTCATGTGACCCCTCAAGGGTGGAGCAGGTGAACTCCCAAGGGTGGGTCACGGGACCCCTCAAGGGTGGGTCACGAGACCCCTAAAGGGCGGGTCACGTGACCCGAAAAGCGTGGGCACGAGACCCCTCAAGGTTGGGTCACATGACCCCTCAGGGGCGGGTCACGAGACCCCTCAGTGGTGGGTCACGTGACCCCTCTGGGGTGGGTCACGTTACCCCTCAGGGGTGGGTCACGTGACCCCTCAAGGGTGGGTCAGGAGACACCTCAAGGGTGAGTCCCGTGACCCGAGGGAGGCTTGTGGTGGGGAGCCTGAGTGCGCACGCGCGGCCCACGTATAGGCCCGAAACCAGCCAGCCGCGACTCAGAGAAAAGCCATCTCCTGGGGGCCTCCCCATGTTCCTCCACTCCTCAAGGAGGACCCCTTTACAGATGGAAGAAAAGGGGGATCTTCGCAGTGGTGGGTTCGGGCCAGAGGGGTCTGTGGGTTTGCCTGCACGTACGCCAGG